>NC_090989.1:245584599-245887629 GCF_041146395.1 Eulemur rufifrons
GCATTAAAAATTCCTCCAGACTTCATATAATAAGCAATTGCATACCTGCACAAATATCGGTATTAAGATCTAACAAATGAAAACTTGGATACCCCAGGTTGCAGTTTCAATACTGATCTGCATATTTCATTCAGTATCAGTACATGTGACTTAAATTGTGTAGCCATTGCTTTCATTAAAATTCATAAACTCCCTCTGGAATTCATGGCAGCCATCTGGCCAAATATTGGCTTCTTACATTTGAAACTCAATTGCACTGAAGTCACTGAATCTCTCAATCAATTACAAAGGATCTGAGCTCTTAGGATTTACATTGATTGGCCACCATTTTCCTAATGGAGTCATAGCCTCTATAATTACCTTTTTGACAGAAGACGTGCCTGCTTTCTGAAGGCAATATATCCTAGTTCTTCATTTATCTAAAATGTTAGTTGGCAGTCCTCATAAGAGCATCAGCTACAAAATGTGATTAGACTTAATGTAAATGTAACACAATGATGCTCTCATTTCATCTACTTATTGCATACAGTTGCCACAGATTATTCTTTAACATGGATTGCATTTTCAAAATAACTTTAATGTATGTTTTTATTTTATAATTCATCAAGAGCCAAAATTTATTTGCATTTGCACACACCTTTACATCCACAGACATACTCAAAAAGTACTGCTTGATTCAAAAAGCTAAAACCTCTTTTTCCAAATATATTCCGGTCTTTACAACATGAAGCATATTTGACTATGGCTTTTTAATGGGCACAAGTGTAAGGGAAAATGCATTTGTATAGGCAACAGGTTTCTTAGGTCAAACTAAGATGACTGCCACAGTGTTTTTTCTGGCCTGGCCCCCTAGCTAGCGAGCTAGCATACTTATGTAACCAAGGTGTTATCTTCTATGTGAACCCATGTGATCACGCTTTCCCATGGCATGTTGCCACTATTGTTCAGAGCCATATATAAGCGCTCACCAAGTTCTCAGCCATGCTTTTTGCTGTTGCTGTATCCCCCTGACAATAAAGAGCTTGGGTTCAGTTCTACTCCATGAGTTTTTTTATCCAGGACCCAGGATGAAAAACCGATGCCTACCTTGGGCATGCTCTTCTCATTGTGGATAGCAGAAGTTCAGGAAGGCTGGAGGAAACTTTTCTTGGATCTCATACACTATCACTTCTGCCCACTTTCCATTGGCTATAGCAAGCCACATGGGCAACCCCAAAGCCAGTGTTGCAAGGAAGTGTGTTCTACCCAGAGGGAATCCATTCCAGGACAGAAGAAAAGGAACAGCTATGAACAAATACTATCACACTAGTAAAATAATGGTAGTCATTATAATTAGCGATTATAATGTGATGGTTCTATCTCTGAAAACATCCTGAGATCTCCCCCCTAGAAAGTCATAGAAATATTTTCCCAATTACCTCCAAAGACTAAGCCTTCTGATGAACCTTTTATTAGATGATTTGAGTGCCTCATTTTAAGTTACTGTGGTTATTCATTTAACACATATGAATAACTGAAGAAAGCAATGTTACACCACTCAATACTTTTACAAGTACTCTTTAAAAAATAAAATATGTACATATTTTATTTTCACATTATATATAAAAGTACATAAATATTTAGAAAATAATACATATACTACTTGGCTTTGCTTGCTATTTATAAACCACAAAAACTGTTAAACCGGGCAAAAAAAATACTTCATAAAATACAATGAGGATCCCCTTCATGAATTTAGGAGTCAAAATTCTTTGTCCACTTACCATCCCCACACTCCCAAATTAGTGGCTACCCCAAAATATTTTATAATTTCTGGTCCCATGTTCTAAATTGAACTTATTTTCTACCTCTTCTTATATTCAGCTTTTACTTTTAGTTAAAATATGGTTATTAGTTTTAATGCCCTACTTTTCTAACAACTCTAATAGTCTCTTTAAGGCATTTATTCCTCATTTTTTCTCAGTTTAAATTATTTTCTATATCCAGCTCTCCAAGTTTCGGAGACTTTTCATTTATTCTGTTCTTTGGGGAAGTCTTAAACTGCCTTCCTAGGAAGAGGCCTATGATAGCTTGGTTATTATACCTTCCTACCTAAAAACAAATATGCCAGGGTCCATGAATTTGGGGGCCATATTAGAATTTTGCCTACCATCTCAGTTTCAAAAATATTATTTATAGAATAGAGGTAATATTGCATAATGTGTTCTTTAAGCACAAAGTCATAGATTCATAGTTTTGCAGTTGGAAAGTACCTTAAAGATCATCCAGACCAATCACCCAACGCATGCAGGAGATTTTCTACAGATCAAAGGTCATCCAGGTTCTGTTTCAACATTTATATTGATAATGAGGCTCAATCACTTATGAACCAGGACATCTAAGTTTTAAAGCTCTATAGTTAATAGAAAATGTTTTCCAATCTATCTTTCTCTAATCCCATTTTAACTAGTTCTTTCCTATGGAAAATTTTTGAATCAAAAATCATCTCCTCTAATAAAAAGCTTTTAAACTTAAAAGATCACCATGATTTTTCTTCTAAGAGGGATAATTTAAGTTTTCTCTTTTCCAGGCTAAATATTCTTGTTCTCATATGATGTATCTCCATATCTTTCACCATCCTGATCACCAACCTGTGAATTTACTCCCATTTGTTAAAAACCCTCTTAAAACATGGCTTTTTTACCTCTGGACCAAGTAATATTATATCATAAATGTTCACTTAGACTTAGAGTATAAAAGATAGTAGCTCAACATTAGGAAATCTATAACTGTAATATACAACATAAATAGGCTAAATAAAAGGAATCGTATCATTATTTCAATTGATACAAAATATTTTCAATCATTATTTTAATAAATAGAAAATAGAATAGAATAATTCATTTTTATTTGTGAAAGAGTATCTTGCCTAAAAACCAAACCAATTTAATGATAAAACATCATGTACTTTAACAAACTTTTTATTAAACAAAGAATATATATCCCACCATTCACTTTTAAAGTGAATAATTTTAAATCAAGGACAAAATAAGGATGTTGCTATTATATAGTGTTATTTGGAAAGTTCTGGGAAATTCAGTAATTGTTTAAGTATTAGAAAATTAAAATATTAATATAATTATTTTTGAAATCATTACTGTATGCCTAACAGTTATGTTTAAATTGCTAAAAGTTTGAAATACAAGAATTTAAGAGAGGACCGCTCCCACACAGGAACAGCGGTGTGAATCCACGGAAAATCAACGTGGGACAAACAGAGCGAGTGAGGTCTGAGGTGAACGAAAATTAGGATCGTGAAACTCTGCAGAACGCGGGACAGACAGTAGCCAGTGGAGCGTAGGTCGGCTGCACCTGCCCCCAGGTGGGCGGGGGCAGCCTTCTGGGAAAGCGGCTTGCTCTCCTCACTGACCTCCAATCCCAATTGTTTGGAGACCTCCCGCAAGCCAGCGCAGAATCATCGAGGGACACGTGGGGCATTGCAGACAGGAGGCTTTCTCGGGAGAATAGCTTGGAACCTGGGGAGTCTCGGCTGAGACAGCCCTTGGCGAGGAGGGACGGACCTGCGCAAGGGCGGAGGGGCACGAAGGATCCTCGAACAGCGAATTGCGTTGTGCCTTTGTGCTGCTTTTTTCAGCGGTTCTCCAGCCGGTGGCCCCTGGTGGGCATCTTTGCCTGCCAGCCCCCCAGACAGTGGCGGTCTCTGTCTGCCAGGGAGCCAGTCCCCCTCCCACCCTGGAGCGCTGCGGGCGCCATCTTGAAAGCAAAGGCGGAACCACTCGGGAGCCATAAGGTGCCGAGCGGCTCTCTCTGCCCGGCGCCCTCCGCTGGTCTCTGGGCCTGCGCGGGGAGTGCGGGAAATGCATGGGAACACTGGGCAGGAGACTATAAAGGGTGAACAGCTTGGACCCTGGGGGAATCTCCACCAGGGCGCACTCGGCATGAAGGGGCGGAGCTGCGCTAAGGCGCAAAAACACAATCATTGAGTCGCCGAACTATATACTTCAGATTTGTGTATCTCTTTGTTTAGCGATGTGGTGCGGTGTTGTGTAGTTTTGTTTTTGTTCTTTTTTGTTTGTGTTTTTGGTGTTTTTGGTTTGGTTTTTTGTGGGGTTTTTTTTCTTCTCTTTTTCTTTTCTCTTTCTTTTCTTTCTTTTCTTTTTTATTCTTTTTTTTTTTCTTTCTTCTTTCTTTTCGCCTTCTAACTGGGGAGCCACGGTGAGCTTCGGAATGGGCCAGGCCCCTGGCTCTCTGGTAATACCGGAACCTGAGCAGTCACCCCCAGTGCCGGCGATCTGCGGGCGCGCAATCGCCATCTTGGGGCCCACAGCCAAGTCACTGCAGAGCAATAGGGTACCAAGAGGCTCCCTGGACAGCCCCCTCCCCTGTCCACAGACCTTATATAGGGGCCCCGCCCATGTGTAAACACTGAATACTTCTCCAGAAGCGAGAGTGTGGAGCCTGGACCCTGGGGACATTGGGCCAAGGCAGACTTTTGCCCGTGGGAGCTGCAGCAACTGGGGCGCTGAGCGAGCGAGGGCACCATCCACTCCCCATAGCTAGTATCATTCCTGCGGATAGAGACAGAAACCACCCCTATAGAGGAAGAACCAAACGGAAACAAACAAACAAACAAACAAAGAGAATTTCAGTCTACTACTAGTGTGGGCCCTGCCTGCCTTCTGAAAGACCACAACACAGTGTCCTAACTCGCCAAAGCGGTCTTGGATCACACCAATCCTCTAGGATTGGACCCATCAGAAGCAGTCCCCCAACTGAAACAGAAAAATCTCTAAACAATTCACAACAGTCTCCCTTCTTGCCAAAGGAAGCAATATACCTAGACTGCTTCACAGCCTAAGAATAGAGCACAAAGAGTGCTGTTAACCAGACTAAATCTATAACAAAAGATCCAATGATAAATCTAGATGGGAAGGGCCCAGTGAAAAAACACAGGGAGCACAAAGAATCAAACAGAAAGCTCACCCCCAAAGAGAAATACCACCTCTCAACCATTTGACACAAACCAGACTCAAAACACCAACATGTCACAGGAAGAATTCCAATTATGGATTATAAACAAGCTGAATAATATACAAGAATCAATGGATAACCAACACAAGGAAACCACAAAAAAAAAAAAATACAGGATTTGGAGGAAAAATTCACTAAAGAAATTGAAATATTGAAGAAAAACCAAACTGAACTCCTAGAAATGAAAATTTCACTCAGAGAGCTACAAAACACCGTGGAAAGTCTCAAGAGCAGGGTAGATCAAATAGAGGAAAGAATCTCAGAAATTGAAGATAACTCTTTCCAACTAAATAAGTCAGTCACAGAGATAGATCAAACAATTAAGAGAAATAATCAGAGTCTTCAAGAAATGTGGGATTATGTGAAGAAACCTAATCTGAGAGTTATTGGCATTCCTGAGGGTGAAGCACACAATAAGCAAGGATTGGACAAGCTATTTGAAGACATAATCGAGGAAAATTTTCCAGGCCTTGCTAATACTCTAGACATGCAGATTCAAGAAGCTCAAAGGACCCCTGGGAGATTCATAGCAAATAGAAAAACACCACACCACGTAGTCATCAGGCTGACCAAAATATCCACTAAAGAATCCCTTCTCTGAGCTGTGAGGAGAAAGAAACAAGTAACTTACAAAGGAAAAGCCATCAGAATTACGCCAGATTTCTCAACTGAAACCTTACAAGCAAGAAGAGGTTGGGGCCCCATTTTCACACTTCTGAAACAGAATAATGCCTAGCCTAGAATCTTGTACCAAGCTAAGCTAAGTTTTCTATATGAAGGAGAAATTAAGACATTCTCAGATAAACAAAGGTTGAGGGAATTCACCAAGACAAGACCAGCCCTCCAAGAAGTACTCAAAACAGAGTTACACACAGATCAGCACAAGAAAGATCCACGAATGTAAAACTACTCAAGAGCTAAAGATCAAATTCCAGATACCACAATGGCTCAGGAGAGAAAACATCGCAATGAAGTTCTACCCAACAAGCTGAACAAAAAACTGCCTCACTTATCAGTTTTCTCAATAAATGTGAATGGCTTGAATTCCCAGCTTAAGAGACATAGACTGGCCCAATGGATAAAAAACACAATCCAAGTATCTGCTGTCTTCAAGAAATGCACCTAACCTGCAAAGATGCATTTAGACTGAAAATAAAAGGATGGAAATCGATATTTCAAGCAAATGGTAACCAAAAGAAAGCTGGTGTGGCAATCTTAATTTCCAATAACTTAGCTTTCAAACCAACAAAAATAATAAAAGACAAAGATGGCTACTACATACTGGTCAAGGGCACAATTCAACAAGAAGCCATGACTATACTCAATATATATGCACCCAACCTAGGTGCACCTAGATTCATAAAGCAAACCCTACTAGATCTGAACCAAATGATAGATAACAATATTGTAATAGCTGGAGACTTTAACACCCCACTGACAGTACAGGACAGATCCTCTAAACAGAAAATAAACAAAGACATAATGGCCCTAAATAGAATGCTAGAACAAATGGGCATGGCTGACATCTATAGGACATTCTACCCAAAGTCCACAGAATATACATTCTTCTCATCAGCTCACGGGACATTCTCTAAGATTGACCATCTCCTAGGACATAAAGCATGTCTTAAAAAATTCAAAAAAATAGAAATTATATCATGCATCTTCTCAGATCACAGCAGAATAAAAGTAACAATGAACACAAACAGAAACCCTCATTCTTACCCAAAGTCATGGAAGCTAAATAACTTTCTCCTGAATAATTATTCTATAAAGGAAGAAATCAAGATGGAAATCAAAAATTTCTTTGAATTAAATGACAATGGAGATACAACTTATCAAAATCTATGGGACGCAGCTAAAGCAGTCCTGAGAGGAAAACTCATATCCATAAATGCCTATATCAAAAAGACAGAAACCTGCAAATAGACAACCTAATGAATAGACTCAAAGAGCTGGAGAAAGAAGAACAGAACGACCCCAAACCCAGCAGAAAGCGAGAAATTACTAAGATCAAATCAGAATTAAATGAAAAGGACAATAAAGAAACTATAAGGGAAATTAATAAAACAAAAAGTTGGTTCTTTGAAAAAATAAACAAAATAGACACACCTCTGGCTGGACTAACCAAGAGCACAAAAGTAAAATCTCTAATAACCTCCATTAGGAACATGAAAGGAGAAATCACAACCGATGCTACAGAGATACAAGATATCATCTATGAATTCTACAAAAATCTTTATGCACACAAACTGGAGAACGTGGAGGAAATGGACAAATTTTTAGAAACACATAGTCTTCCCAGGCTCAACCAGGAAGAAATAGAGTACCTGAACAGACCAATATCAAGAACTGAAATCGAAACAGCAATAAAAAACCTTCCCAAAAAGAAAAGCCCTGGTCCTGATGGGTTCACACCTGAATTTTACCATACATACAAAGAAGAACTGGTGCCCATCCTACATAAACTATTCTCCAATATTGAGAAGGATGGAATTCTCCCCAACACGTTCTACCAAGCCAATATAACATTGATACCAAAACCAGGAAAGGACGCAACAAAAATAGAGAACTACAGACCAATTTCCCTCATGAATATAGATGCAAAAATTTTCAATAAAATACTAGCAAATCGAATCCAAGTACTTATCACAAAAATAATCCACCATGACCAAGTGGGCTTCATTCCAGAGATGCAGGGGTGGTTCAATATACGTAAATCTATAAATGTAATTCACCACATAAATAGAAGCAAAAACAAAAACCATATGATACTCTCATTAGATGCAGAAAAAGCATTTGACAAAATTCAACACCCTTTTATGATAAAAACGCTTAACAAAATAGGCATAGATGGAACCTACCTAAAAATGATACGAGCTATATATGACAAACCCATAGCCAACATCATTCTGAACGGGGAAAAATTGAAAGCACTCCCACTTAGAACTGGAACCAGACAGGGCTGCCCACTGTCCCCATTACTTTTCAACATAGTATTGGAAGTCCTTGCGAGAGCTATCAGGCAAGAAAGCAAAATCAAGGGAGTCCAAATAGGGAAGGAAGAGATCAAACTCTCACTTTTTGCTGATGATATGATGCAATATCTGGAAAACCCCCGGGATTCAACCATGAGACTCCTGGAATTGATTAACGAATATAGCAAAGTCTCAGGCTACAAAATTAATATACACGAATCAGAGGCATTTATATATGCCAATAACAGTCAATCGGAAAACAAAATTAAAGACTCAATACCCTTCAAAATAGCAACAAAGAAAATAAAATATCTAGGTATATACCTAACTAAAGAGGTAAAGGACCTCTATAAGGAAAACTATGAAACACTGAGAAAAGAAATAGCAGAACTTGCAAATAGATGGAAAAATATACCATGCTCATGGATCGGAAGAATCAACATTGTTAAAATGTCTATACTACCCAAAGTGATCTACAGATTCAATGCAATCCCTATTAAATTACCAACATTATTCTTCACAGACGTAGAGAAAATAATTATACACTTTGTATGGAACCAGAGAAGACCCCGTATAGCAAAAGCAATTTTAAGCAACAAAAACAAAATGGGAGGTATTAATTTGCCAGACCTCAAACTATACCACAAGGCCATGGTTCTTAAAACAGCCTGGTACTGGCACAAGCACAGGGACACAGACCAGTGGAACACAACAGAAAATCCAAATATAGAACCATCCTCATATAGACACCTAATTTTTGACAAAGCAGGAAAGAATATACTCTGGGGACAAGAATCCCTATTCAATAAATGGTGCTGGGAGAATTGGTTAGCCACTTGTAGAAGACTGAAACAGGACCCACAGCTTTCACCTCTCACAAAAATCAAATCACGGTGGATAACAGACTTAAACTTTAGGTGTGATACAATCAGAATTCTAGAAGAAAATGTAGGAAAGACTCTTACAGACATTGGCCTAGGTAAAGAATTTATGAAGAAGACCCCCAAGGCAATCACAGCAGCAACACAAATTAATGAATGGGACATGATTAAATTAAAAAGCTTCTGCACAGCCAAAGAAACAGTCACGAGAATAAACAGACCACCTACAGAATGGGAAAAAATATTTGCATACTACACATCAGATAGAGGACTGATAACAAGAATCTATTTAGAACTCAGGAAAATCAGCAAGAAAAAATCAAACAACCCTATCAAAAAGTGGGCAAATGACATGAATAGAAACTTCTCAAAAGAAGATATAAGAATGGCTAACAAACATATGAAAAAATGCTCAACATCCCTAATCATCAGAGAAATGCAAATCAAAACCACAATGAGATATCACTTAACCCCAGTGAGAATGGCCTTTATCAAAAAAACCCAAAACAACACATGTTGGCGTGGATGTGGAGAGACAGGAACACTCATACACTGCTGGTGGGACTGCAAACTAGTGCAACCCCTGTGGAAAGCATTATGGAGGTATCTTAAACAGATTCAGGTAGACCTGCTATTTGATCCAGCAATCCCATTATTGGGCATATACCCAAAGGAAAAAAGGTCATTCTGTAACAAAGACACGTGTACCGGAATGTTTATAGCAGCACAATTCACAATCGCAAAGATGTGGAAACAACCCAAATGCCCATCAATACATGATTGGATTAGTAAGCTGTGGTATATGTATACCATGGAATATTACTCAGCTATAAGAAATAATGAAGATACGACATCTCTATGGTTCTCCTGGAGAGAGTTGGAACCCATTATATTAAGTGAAGTATCCCAAGAATGGAAAAACAAGCATCACATGTACTCACCAGAAAATTGGTTTCCCTGATCATCACCTAAATACATATCTGGGAACGACACCAGTCGGATATCAGACTGAGGTGGGGGTTGGGGGAGGGGATGGGTGTATGCCTACACAATGAGTGCATTGCGCACCGTTTGGGGAACGGTCACGCTTGAAGGTACTGACTCGGGAAGGGAGGGGTGGGGAAGGGAGGGATATATACCTACATGATGGGTGCAACACGCACTATCTGGGGAACAGACACGCCTGGAGCCCTAACTTGGGGGGAAAGGCAATACATGGGCAACATATGTAATCTGCAATTCTGTATCCCCCATAACAATAAGATGAAATAAAAAAAAAGAACTTA
Source organism: Eulemur rufifrons (assembly GCF_041146395.1). Lineage (NCBI taxonomy): Eukaryota > Metazoa > Chordata > Mammalia > Primates > Lemuridae > Eulemur > Eulemur rufifrons. Next base: position 245,594,776 of record NC_090989.1, read on the forward strand.
AATACATGAATATATTATAGTTACACCAAAAATATTGTGCTTTGTACAATGATAATAGCCAGAAATAAAACACGATAAAAAAAGAAATGTTTCATTCAGAATAGCCAAAAAAATAATTAAACGAAAGATATATATAACTCAGCTTTAAAAAAGACAACACAAAATAAACAAAGACTAAGAGAGAAGGAGAGATAGAAATATAGATAAGTGTACTATATTTCAGAAAAGAGAGACTAAATAGCACAAAGATGTCTAGTCTAGTTAATTCATAGAGTAAATGGAACCAATTAAAATCTCATTAGGATTTTTTTATGTGTGAAACTTAACTAAGTGATTCCAAGATTTATTTTGAAAAATAAACAAATAAAAACATCAAGTAATAGGCCACAAAATAACATCAACAGTGTTTAAGGAGAAAGGGAAGGTGTAACCTTAGCAGGTAATGGAATGTGTTACACAGAAACAATAATTAAAACTCCATGTCACTAGCGATGGATATATCATTCTCTGAGTTAGAGAAGATAGAGATCATAAATTTACCCAGAATATATATGAACTTCCTCTATTACAACTACACTCTTATATTTGTAAAACAAATATAAAAGAATTATTTTAAATATGGGCCTGAGATTATTAGTTAGCAACTTGAAAAAAGAACAAATTGAATCCATATTTTTCGCTAAAAGGCAAAATAATCTCCATATGGAATAAAAATTTGAATTTAGAAAATCAAACCATAGTAAAATTAGAAGAATATGATTTGCTATTATTCATCAGATCTGGTAAGAAGTGATCATTCTCTCTGCATTGCAACATAAGAAATTCATTTAATCTTCCTGAGTCTTAAGTTCTCATTAACAAAATGGGGGTACTTCATATCATTTTAAAGATTACATGAGATAGCATAATTAAAGTATTTTAGATAATAGTCATTGCTCAACAAATCTGTTATAATTAGGGGAACCATAGTATTCATCTTTTTTAAAGGTCCTCAAAATTGTGATGTGTCTTAGTCTGTTTGAGTTGTTATAAAGGAATATTTGAGACTGAGTGATTTATAAAGAAAGGAGGTTTATGTGGCTCATGGTTCTGCAGGCTGTACAAGAAGCATGGTGCCAGCATCTGCTTCTGGTGAGGGCTTCAGGGAGCTTCTAATCATGGCAGAAGGCCAAGGGGGAGCAGACGTATCACATGGTGAGAGAGGGAGTAAGAGAGAGAGGAGGAGGTGCCAGTCTCTTAAACAACCAGCTCTCCTGTGAACTAATAGAGCAAGAACTCACTCATACCTCGGGGAGGGCACCAAACCATTCATGAGAAATCCAACCCCATGACCCAAACACCTTCCCCAAGACCCTTCCTCCAGCATTGGGCATCAAATTTAAACATGAGATTTGGAGGGTACAAACATTCAAATTCTACCATGATGCACTGCTTTTATGCCACCAAAAAAAGTTGTAAGTGATAACCACAATGATCCAAATATCATCTAAGCAATTCAATGCTAGATGATTGGAAATCCCTTGGCCTTGCCTTCTCCTCACAATGCTTCAAACTTCTTAGCATCAACCCAAAGAGATAAAAGCAGTTATAACATTCACAGTGTTTCTAAATTTGTGCAAAGGGTTAACAAAACTCTTGGGAGGGTCTGACCTTTGGATCACTTCCTAGTTATTTCCTTGGAAAGAATAAAGATGGTATGTGTCAAATATGTTATTAAGTAATATTGATTATGATGAAAAGAAATGACCCTTGATAATTAAATTGTATCTAACCTAGGAGGGCTATAAATGACCAGTGTCAGGCCAAACTTTGGGTTTCTCTCAATGTGGTGACTCAAACTAGGCCTGCTCCCTTTAGGGACTCTGGAAGCTACATCTATGGAATTGACATAACAGATACTCTCTCCCATCAGGCACAAGGCATCCAAGCTAGGGCAGCCCCTGCTCCAGTCCTATACGAATTTCATTCCTTGGTAAGTGAGTTGACCACAGGCAGTTGTGCAGCCTGCTGCATAGACAGCTTCAAGGACTCCAGCCAAGAAGGATGACTGAAGCTGCCTTGCTGATTGGCTCTGGTTCCTGTCCTACATCCTTTGAGGAGAATGATGTCAAGTGTAGCATTTGGGAGTGTGGTGAAGCTGAATGTTTAGCTGAATTTAGGAAGACCCCTGGTGGTGTTGCATTTAAAAAAAAAAAGAGAGAGAGAGAAAGAAGAATTATATCTATTCTTGGAATTGAGATAATGTTCCCTATAATTCTTTTAAAGTGTCAAATATTATTTCATTGATAACTATCACATGTTTTGAAGCAAATAAGAAGCAGAGGACAAAAGTAAGTTATATGGGCAGGTGCAGCAGGGGAAGATTAAGAAACTTCTTGGAGGAAATGCTGTGGAGAGGCTCCAGGAACAGGTTATTGACAGCTTTGAATGAATTCTAAGTTCAATCTATCCCCTTCTGAATCTCTAAAGAAATATCCTAGTACTACGTAGCTGTGGCCCATCCCATGGCTATAGTACTCCAGGGAAGCTTTATCACAGCACAGATAGCTATTCGTGGGTGGGTTTCTTGCAACAGCCTCAGACAGACTGTGTTCATGCTTTATCTAGTTTTGTACAAAAGGCCAGTAATATGAGAGTCCAATTTCTCTCAAGAGAAAGTAGGACTGAGACTCGGTGGGTGGCTGAACTAAAAAACCAGTGTGTGGTATCCTTTGGCACATGAATAATTAATACATAATAATCATGACAATAATTTTTACTCTTATTATGTAGTTCTCTCGGCCTTTCAGCTACCCCTGGGGGACATAACATTTCACCTGGGCCTTAGAAGAACAAGATTTCAGTAGTTCAATCTGCATAGGAAACAGAGATGCTAAGAACAAGTTTGTATAAGCAGAGATGGCCTAAAGAGGTAAGGGTAGCAGGAGGTGAGGATAGTAATGTTAGTTGAGCAAAAGAATTTAGATAAGTGACAAGGAGGTAACAAAAGATTTTCAGCAAGGGAATAACATTATCAGAACCAGACTTTAAACATTATTGAAGGAATGGAGGAAAAAAGAGAGAGAAACTAATACAAACTGCTTTCCCATAGTTATAGAAGCTATTTCATAGGGCTTACATCGAGCATATTGTATATTTAAAATATTTTGGCCGGGCACCCTGGGAGGCTGAGGCGGGTGGATTGCTGGAGGTCAGAAGTTCGAGACCACCCTGAGCAAGAGCGAGATCCCGTCTCTACTAAAAAAATAGAAAGAAATTAGCTGGAGAGCTAAAAAAAAATTATATAGAAAAAATTAGCTGGGCATGATGGTGCATGTCTGCAGTCCCAGCTACTCTGGAGGCTGAGGCAGGAGGATCGCTTGAGCCTAGGAGTTTGAGGTTGCTGTGAGATAGGCTGAGGCCACGGCACTCTAGCCCGGGCAAAAAAGTGAAACTCTGTCTCAAAAATAAAATAAAATAAAATAAAATATTTTGCCAAGATTATCAGTCAAGTTTCCCCAATCCTTCCCTTGAATCTAACTGATACATGAGATTTAGAGTCAAACTGCCTGAGTTTGAAACCTGTCTTCACCACTTACAAGCTGTGTAACCTCAAGCAAGTTATTTAAGCTCCCCAACCTTTGTGAGCACATCTATGTGCTGGAGGCAATAAGAATACCTGCCTCATTAAGTTGTGAGGACACAAAGAGTTGACACATGAAAAGGCCTAAGCACCTAGTAAATATTTAATGAATATTAGCTATTGTTAAATTAGAGATGGACATCACTTAAATTCAAGTGTAATCATTTTGGCCCAGCTATATAGCTTATCACCGTCTGTTTGCATCTTTGGAGCATATTAGCTGTCTCTTCCAGATTTGTGTCTTGTTGGACATAATCATTATGTGGCATGCCTTTTAGAGATCTCTCCCCAAGTTAGCACCAATTCATTAAAAAGAACAATTTGGGTAAAATTTTTCCACTAGGCATAAGTTCCATTTGTCTGTATTGTATGCCTCCATCTTGTCCACAAAAATACCACAAAATTCTTTGTCAAATGCTTTGTAATTAAAAATAAAGAAAATGTTTGTATTATTTGGACATTAGAAAATAAAATTAGCTTCTGTGGCATAACTTGTTCTAGTGATTTCTCAGTGATACCTAGAGATCAGTGCTTTCCTTTTTTTTTTTTTTGTTTTTCTTTTTTTGTTTGTTTTTCTTTTTCTTTTTTAAGTCTTCCCAAATCTCTTAATACTCTGTTTGAGAACTTTATTAGACATTAGTTAAAACCTACTACTCTGCATTTCTACTACTCACATTCCTCAGAGCAGAGCTACATCCGTAATCTATACCATACCCGTACTCAGAAATCTGTAGTAATTGTTTCTATACTAAATATAGAGGAAACTGTGGAAACCTTAAAGGGATAAAACTTAATTCATCATTAAAACAGGTATGCTAAGAGGGTTAATTCCAGCAGGCCTGGAATTGGCTTGAGCTGTTTTTCTGAAGTCAGAGATTTACCTGCATGATGCTGACATCTGGTCAAGGCATGAAAAGTAGTTTTTAATAGTGTTGTTTGGGGGCAGCTTGTGCCAGCCAATCAGCAAGATTGACGGTTTGCACCCAGTTTCAGTGCAAGCCCGGAGGACTCTGACATCGAGTCTGTTCACATAGCAATAAAGTATCTACATGGCCAGCAGGGTACAAGAGCCCTATGTGAAACTCCATCTTGGGCTTTCTGGTCCTGAGTTATTCTGTGAACACTTTAGTTGTTCCGAATCTGAAAGGGAAAGAGCATCTGATACGGCCCTGCAGAGAACGGACGGCAGTAGCCTACTACTAGCCCCTCCAGATCCTTTGCTGTGAGGTAGCCTCTGGCTATTGTGTGTCCTTTTCTGACAATAAACTGTAGATTCAGAAGTATTATCATTTTGGCTCTTGTGAGTCTACCTAATGAAACCTAATGAGTCTAACATAATGCACAATAGGAAAAATAAACTGTCCCATCATTTTTTGCTATAGATTTTTATATGCTTATAGATTTCTGAAGTAATTCCATTTCTATTACTTTTATATAGGGACTAATCAGTTATGATATATATTAATATATATATATATAATCAGTTATGATATATATTGAAATCAAGTGTAGTACAAGATAAAGCATAAGATAAACAAAATGATATTGATTTGGCCCCCATCTAGACTGCAGCCCATTGCAATGGTGAATTTGGAAGCAAAGGATCCCCATTTATATGCAAATTGTTAAACTAAGAATGATCAGAGTCAGTAGTCTAAGGAGAAATCTTTGAAGGGAGAGTGGCCCACCGTGATAGAAGATTGACAAAAGACAACACAATCCTCCAATGTAATTGTCTGGCACAGACAGAAATATGTTCAAGTTCTGCAGCCATTATCCATGTTTTTTATATGGCCCCAGGTCAAACTAGTACCATTCTAAGAATTTGTGATATCATCTATCACAGGGTTTATATATTTTGCTCAGCTACAAAATAAATGTTCATTTAGCAATTTCAATTCCTGTGTTAGGCATTATGAACTTTATTTTCTTCATGGCACTTATTACTACTTGAAATTATCTTAGCTATTTGTTTTACTCATTTACCACATTTTCTCCCCATTAGAATGAAAGCTCTTCATAGCAAAGAACTTTTCTATGATGGCCACCAATGTATCCCCAATCGCTAGAATAAAGCCTTGTACATAGTAGATGATAAAAAAAAAAAAATTATCATTTACTAAGTGTTAACTATGCTCTAGGCACTGTTAAAAGTATTTTACACATATTCATTTATTAAATACATGCCACAGCCATATGAAGTAGTTGCAATCTCAAATCACATTTTACAGACAAAAAAAGTAAAGCACAGAGGGTTTAAATAATAAATTGCTCAAGGCCACACAACTAATAAATGGAAGAACCATTTGAGCTCACATAGTCTGGCTCCAGAATCTTGGAAATTTTCAAAAAACAGAACAGCCAAATATCTAGATAATCTTAGAAAATGATTTATTAATCATTGCTAAATAGTTCTGTGTTTTAATAGAGATTTTATTGTCCTCTTTTATGTACACTTTTTCCTTAGATTATTAGAAATTCAAATATCAAGGCATAAATTCTACTGATGCAAGCAAGCCCCTTCCAAAATAAACCAGATCAAGAATCTCTCATAGTTTCAGATGCTTTGTAGTAATTACAATGTCACTTCTGAGAGGAATTTACTTGTGTCACACCAACAGAAGCTAGTGGCCCGATGCAGGTGTTGTCATGTTTGTGGAGCTTTAGTGAGAATCTAAGAGTTTACTGGAAAATAAAATAATAAAAATGAGGTGTTTCATTTCCCTGGATTATCTGAGAAAAAAGAGACACAATACAATACTAAACATGATGGAAGTAGATAATGAACTGTTTCTTCTAAGTTAAAAAGAAAATTTTCCATAATTGTGAGAGCTCCTATTGGTAAAGGAAAGCAGAGAATGTCAACAAGAACTCTAAGATGTAAAGTACTAACACTGGAGAGAGGACTAGAACACCCCAGGAAGGCTTAGATTTGTTTCTGTACTGAACAGAATTGTCTTACACAGAGAATGGCAATTCTCTTAATCATTTTTCCAGTTCAATTCAATTTTAAATTTAAAATATAGCTATTTAAGAAAACTACCAACAATCCTATAATGTAGGTTTCCCAGACCTATAACTGATCTTCTGCTCCTCAGATTCTTATACCAAAAGGTAAATTTATATGGAGTTGAGAAAAGAAGTAAGCATATCTGTATCACAACCACGAGTCTTCAGGAACAAAGGTAAAGAGGGTACGGCCAACTTTTTAGTGGCTTTTTTTTTTTTTTTCAGGCCTTTTCCTGCTTTGTAATGAGAATAAAACAATTTATCATCAATGTCTTGGGGAAAAAGAGAGAGAAAATTCTAAATAAATATGACTATGCAAGTTCATGTTTTGAACTTCTTGTACTGTAACAAGATAAAAATGAAAAATAAAATATTTAAAATTAAATTAAAATTAAATACATACTTTGGCCCCAAAATAAGATATATAATCCATTGCACCAGAAATGGAATAGAAACTCACAATAATGAGCAGGGCTGAAGCCAGGGCCCTGCTGGGCTCTAGGTCTACAAGCAGACAGAAGTAACTACACACTTGATTCCTGCAGAGTAACAGGGAATAACAGAACACTTTCATTACAGGGAAGAGAGAGAGAATCACTAACTAAATTCAGGGCTAAGCAGGCTCACCTCCTGAAGAAGAGGATGATAAAAGTTCCAAGTGTTTCCAGAACTAAAGGTGGTTGAAAACCACTGTACCCAAAATAAAAAGAAACAAACAACACATACACATATACACAAATACACACACACACACACACACACAGAGAGAAGAAGCAGATGCAAAAAGGCACCACTAGCTTAAAATTGGGACTATTCAAGACCTATAATATGATAGTAAGGCTAATGGGTACATCTAAACTCAAAACTTTTTTTCATCATTTTCCTTCTCTACCCAGGTAGAAGACAGAAGGTTTACTCTTCATATAAACTAAATAGAAGAAACGAAATTTACCACAGAAGATGGCAAAGGTGAGTCATCTTACTGAAAAATCAGGGTTAAGTCAAAGTTCACATTCAGAATAAGAACCTAATTATCTCCCTCTATTTGGCTCTCAAAATCCTATAAGCCATGTATATAAATTCCTGGTAGGATCTGGAAGAATACATCTGAAAAAAATCAACCAGCCCCAGAGAAAGATCCACAGAGCATGATCCTCCAACTAAAATGGCTTGTTCCCTACCCAATGGCTTTATTCCTTACAACAAAGTCCACTACTTGCTAAGCCACACATGCACATGCATACAAAGCTTTCAAAATATGAATGGACTAGAACAGTTCATTGTCTATTTAATGCATGAAAAGCAAAGGCCAACACAAATAATAAGAGGGATATCAAAAGAACAAGTCAGTTCAAGGGGGCAAGAAAAAAATTTTCCACAAAACGTTAACTAATATCCTCAGAGAGGTAAAAATTAATAAATAAATAAAAGATATTGTGCACACTGGAGAAAACAATAACAATAACACAATTCCTTTTAGGAAAGGAAGGAAGGAAAGAAGGAAGTAGAGAAGATTTCAGAAAACAAGAATGAGATTTTGAAAATTAAAAATGAAGCTAATATTTTTTAAAAATTAAATATTACTCTCAAAAAGTAAAACATAAATAAAAAGATTCTTTCCCAAAAAAATTGGAAGAAAAATGAATAAATCTAAAGAACCAAGCTGGGAGCTCCAACACCTAACAGAGAGGACAGAAATAGAACAGAGGAAAGGGAGGAAGTTATCAAAAATAAAAGAAAATGGAAATTTTCCCAGAACTGAAGCAAAAGAATTTTCAAATAGCCCCATTGATCATCCAGCAAAACGCTTGAGAGGTTCACATGAAAAAACATCATCTTGATGGTACAAAAACCAGTAATTTAAGAGAAATTTTATAAGTTTTGGAGGTGGGGGGATAGATAGGGCCAGTTTTCACATATAAAGAATCAAGATCAGAATATCAGACTAAGACTTCTTTACAACAATAACAAACAGTCGATAACAAATGAAAGCTTGAAGATAGCTTATGGATACCTTACATATTCTAGGGTAAAAATATTTCTGATCTTGTGAGGTTGGCTACTGGAGAATGTGCTCAAACAAATAAGGTAGTAAGTCAAACATCACTGTAGATATTCCAAGTAAAAAAGGCTTTAATAAAGGGAATGAGAGGATTACACAATCAATGGAAATGCTGGGAAAGTGAATTTCAGATAAAGTGTTGAATCCCATCTCAGTGCCTTTAGCACCTATGAGGGCATTCTCAAGAGTTTGCCATTCACCCTCAGTCTGCATGTAACTGCCACTAGAGAATAATGTCTTTTCCTTCCCAACTGCCTTCCAAAAATCTCAAGCAAATAAATGCCTCTCTTCACTAAACTATAACCCCAAATTATACAAGGAAACAAATTCTGGAAAATGGAGTTAAAAGCTCTTGCCATGCAATGCAGAGAATGAAAAAAAAAAAAAGGTGGTAGTGATGCTACATACAAGAGATAATCTTTCACAGGAAAAGAAAGATAAGGGACTGACAAAGATTCTCTCCTTGACCAAACTCTAGTCAGACTCCTGTGAATGAGCAGTGACTATTCACAGTCACCATCGTGGCACACTAACAGCCTCAAACACCTGGGCTCAAGCAGTCCGCCTGCCTCAGCCTCCTGAGGATCAAGGATTGACTGTATTGTCCAGTTCTAGAAAAAATCTTGCTAAGAATCCAAATGGCCAGAACCCACCATCCTGCATCTTTGATAACTCTCAATATCTAATTGGGTTCCTCCTCCAGGTTTTGTCTGATCACCCTGGCTTGCCTTCAGCAAGAATCTTGTTAGGTCAGTTTAGTAAGAATCCCTCCTTACCTCTTCTGTTTCCTCTTTGTAATTTCCTATACACTGACTCCCTACCCTGCTCCTTGGCTATAAATTACTACTTTTCCCTGTTGTATTCAGAGTTGAGTCTGATCTCTCTTTTCAACTACAGAACTCCATTTTAGTAGATCCCTCCCTTGAATAAAGTCTTCCTTACCAATTTTAACAAGTATCATGAATAATTTTTTCTCTAACAGGATCCAGAGACAGGCCAACCAGAAAGAAGAGAAGGGAACTCCTAGGGCGACAGTTAAGAGAAGTCTGGGAGAACAGCAAAGCAACAGGCCCAGCACAGACCAAAGCAAAAGGGCCAGGAGATCAAGCAGTGATATCACCAAGAGAAAATGAAAGGGGAACCTACTAGGGCAGCTATGAGCAATATTTACATAATAATGTAAGCTGAAAATCAATAGTCAGTTTTGCATGACAAAAATTGTAAGCAATTTAAATGTCCAAAAATAGGGGTATTAATACATTTCTGCATATTCAGAGGATGAAATACTATATAAAAATGAATTAATGAACTAGAGATGTGTGTATTGACATGATAAAAATGTTACTATCATGAGACTTATTATAAAAAGAGCAGTTTAAGCACATTACTATCTATGTAAATATTTAAAACTTAATGCCATTTATTATTTGTGATTACATATAATATTAATTTAAAAGTAAAATATGTAAATTAGATATTCAGAAAATTTATCATGGTGACTGGATGGAGGAAAAGAAGGAAGGAGGAGAGACATTATGATTCATAGGAGAATATAGGAGACTCTGATCTATCCATAGTGATTTATTTCTTTAAAAAATAATCTGAAAACAATATTACTTATAATGCACTCCTCTTGGGGTTGAGTACATGGTATTTGTTACAATATCCTTTGTATATGTCTATGTTATTTTCTCACTCTAAAACAAGGATTTTTAAAAAGCCATTTGCCTATCCAGGGATGTGACAGCCACAGAAAGCATGTCTGTAGCAGAAAATTCAGGAGGAATGTGGCCTATTGTTTTGTAATTAAGAAATTTGTATCAGTCTTTTCTATTTCAGAACTCTCCAAAATCCTATAGCAATAAATGCAATAAACATCACCACTGAGCATTGATAGATCAGTATCCTGGAAAGCACATCCTCCCATCGAGAATTTTCCTCTGCTACCATCAGACCAAGGCACAGACAGTAATAGTAAACAATTCTATACAATTTGCCCAGCATTTGCAGTTTACTTTAACTGAGTGTATGATGTGCCAGGAGGCATTAGGTACTTTCACGGTCATTGTCTTAAGTGTTTCCCTCAGAGCCCTAGAGCATGCCATAGAAGAAGTACAAATTTTAGCATAGACAAACCTGAGTCTGAAACTTTGCTCCATCTGTTACACTTCTTGTGACATTATCAGCTAGAAAATTGTGACTCGCACTCCTTGTGAGCTAGAAAATTTCTCTGAGCCAGATTCCTCATATGTAAATGGAGAGAAATTGCCTACCTCACAGGTGATTGTAAGAGGTGAATCAAATATTTATATAGAGCCTAACATGGTACCTGAGTAGGACTTCAGTAAATATCATCTTCCCCAAAGTTACCAAAGTTCTGACAGGTTCAGTGATGTGACCCTGTTCACACCAAAGTGAGAGAATCAAGGAAGTATGGCAGTTAAGTGCATGGACTCTGGAACCAGGCTGCCCAGGTTCAAATCCCAGCTCTGCCACTTACTAGCTGTGTAACTTTGGACAAATTATTTAATCTCTCTGTGCCTTAGTTTTCTCAAATGTAAAACGAGAATAGTAGAGAAATTACCTCATAGGGTTGTCTTAAATCAATAAGTACTTGGAACACAACCTAGCACATAAAAGCACTATGTAATTTAATTAATAGTAACTGACATGTACATCACTAACTCAATACATAAAAGCTCATACTCCATGAAAGAAAATGTAGAGCTCCTTACCCTGCACTATAGCTGCCTAAAGCAGCAGGTGTGTGCACGTTCTGGTTTGGGGATGGTTTGCATCTGTTATTTCTAAGTTTTAGGGGTATAAAAGAAAGAGAAAAAGGTAAAGTTTGTCATTGATATCTTTTATTCTTAGCTTCCCATGGATGGTGCTCTTTTCAGCTCTTTTGTACTTTTTTCTAAAAGTTTTAACTAAGCAAATCATGGGAGCTAAATGTTAAGGATGTGTAGACTCTCATGTTTGCACTGAAATATGGACAAGTCTCTGTTCCTCTTTGACATGTCCTTTTCTTTTTCACCAGCAGCAGTGAGGACTGGCTGGCACCAATTTCCCATTATCCTCCTCCTGAAGGGCATGCATAACTCACTTAATTGCTTCACACTACAGTACACTGCTATTTAGAACCAGTCTGTTTCTTTCCATTGTAACAGCATGGAAATAAATAAGCAATTTTCATACATTAGGAAACATAAACATGCCAGAGTCTAATTCATACTTATGTGATTAATAAACCATAGCACTTAGATGAAATACACCACACCATATAAACACCATTCCATTAGAGCAGTCATTTGGGTGTGAGATGTCACCCACAGTTGTCTCATTGTTGGGCCCAGTTAAAACAGCCCCAGTGTGGAAACTCATGGAACTTCCTTGGGATGAAAGCTCTCCTTTAGGTTGAAAAATGAAGGCTGAGAAATGGAGAGCCAACTGCCCTGCTTTTATAAGTGGTATTGGCTTTTTGTGAGCTATGAGCAGGCTGCATGACTCTGAGCAAATATATTTTCTGTGTCTTGTTTATTAATGGACAGAAAAGCTAGCCTGAAAATGAAATTGATTTTATTCACTTAGGATTTTATACTCCATTGCACAACCACAACCCAGCAAATTTTTCATTAAGAGAGATAATTACTTTAATGAAGATTAAATATAATTTAAAATTCACATTTATCTTTATCTACCTAATTCAGGTCAGAATTAACCTAAAATGGTTGGGGAAGGGGGAAGAAATGGGTTTACTCAAAAAAGTCTGTATCTGTTTAAGCAGAGAGGGTCCTTATCTGACAGTCTTTCTTGCCTTTCTTCCTTCTTTTTCCTCTTCTTCTCATTCCATCCATTAATGTCTCCCACATCAGGCCCAAATCAGACCTTCTGCTTCCTAATAGTCCTAATTTGGGGATGTTTGGTAGAGGCTGCAGGATAGCAGCAATTAATATCAGGGATGCTCAATGAGCTATGAAAAGCTCTATCCATGATGGGCATATGGGGGAGAGATAAGGAAATCAAAGAAGTGGCAAGTTAGTTTTAGAAATAACCTCTCTCAAAGTATTTCTACTCCACCTATCAGAGACAGGAAACCAGGAATGATAGTACACTGATTGGTTTTACTCATATTTCATGTGGTGTTAGAACTGCTCATCATTAATAGCACTGTTGTGGAAAGGGCATGTGCCTAGAAGATAGAAAAATACAAGGCTGACTCCTGGCTTCTCCTTTTATCAAATGTATGATCTTAATGTTCCTTAACATCTCTGATTCTGGGGCTGCCCATTTGTAAAATGGGGCTAAGAATGCCCACTTTGAGTTCAGAGATGTAGAGCACCTAACATTGACTGGCTATTCAACAAATGTAATACACTTCCTTACGATACCATAAATTTTCTTTCTAAAAGCTCCAAACACTATACCTATGGCCCAATTCTCCCTAGGTGACAGCAACACTCAATTCTGCTGAAGTGACCAGTGAGTTTTGCTCCAGGATCTTGCAGTTACTGACGTAAGAGATGATTCAGGTTAAAGGGGTAACACAGGGAGGCACAGACTTGTCAAACCCTCTGGCACAGATAGGCACAGCCCTGAGTGTCTGGAAGTTCATTTTCCAGGGAAGAAAACTAAGTCCAGTTTAGTTAGGATACACAACTGGCTCCCAGATGCAATATTTCAAATAATAGTTCCCATTTACTGATTATCAATGGGACATAGTGCTTTAAAGACATTGGTATATTACATATATTCTCTTATTTAATTAGTGTGACTATATAATTCATCATCCAAATCTGGACCCTTTCATAGTAAAAGGGAATGCTATACCTAATTACCTAAAGGCAACATTGTAAACCTGGATGGTCCTGGAAAAACTGAATGTATGGATACCCCTTGTTTAATCCACACAATTACTCTATGACATATAAAACACTCCCCCTATTTTACAGAAGGAAACTATGATTCAGAGAAGTTAATCAGTCTAAGGACATACAAACTAGCAAATGGCAGACCCAGGGTTGGAACCTCTGTCTGTAAGATGCCAAAAGTACTTTCCTCTAACATACTCCCTCCTTGAAACCCTCTATTTAAGATATCAGCTATCAAATGAGAGCATTAATTATGTTGTGGAAGCCTGCCTTTATTGAGTGACTAGCACATTTCAAGGTCTGGGTCATGACTTCCAACTACTATCAAGAAAGAGGGCACAAAAAAAAAGTGGGTGAAGTGAAAGCAAAAAGATGCCAATAAAAACAGTTATAGCCTAATGAGCATCCGGCTCTCTCTGAGTGCTCGTTGCAGCCTGAACACCAAAGGCCTGAGGTAATGCTAATTCAAGCACAGAAATGACAGTCAATAGGGCCAGACATCAATAAGCCTGTTTCCCCAGGTGCTGGTCTATATTCTCATGCACCCAAAAAATTCCCTGATCTAGGTCAATTCACTGCTGATTTTAGTGACCTGCAATCACAAATAAATTTGGTTTATTTCTATAACATTGTAAGGATCTTTTCTTTCCCCCAGAATATAATAGGGATAAAAATGTTGAGAAATTATCAACATTCACTCCTCTCCATGGTGTTTCAGTAGATGAAATAGATGGGTGTCCCAGACTCTCACCCTTCGACCTACCTGTCAGTCATTGTTTATGTTTTCCTTGTCTCTTTGCACGCCAGCAAGGGGTCCAGTCCAGCCTCCATCAAAAGCTAGGCACATTGACAGACCCAGCAGAACTTATTATGTTCTGGCAGAGGAACAACAGCTCAAATCAGCCAATTCCAAGCATCCTCAGTCACATTCCCTAATGAAGGACCATCCTTAGAGAAAAGTAAGCTCCTGACTCTAGGAGTGGGTGACCAGCTATTTCAATGACCCTGTAAAAGAGTCCAGCTTGGGGTGCAGCAAGAAATTGTAAGCCAAAGGCAACTCTGTTTCTCTGAAGTTGTGTGAGCTTACCATTTCACTCAAGCACTCTGAGCTTCAGATTTTTCAACTATAAAGACATTGTTTCTCAAACTTTAGGGGCATAAAAATTACCTGTAAAGCTCATTAAAACACATTCTTTGGAGATCCTGATTCATTAGGTTTGGTGTAAAGCCAGAGGATTTGCATTTCTAGTAAGTTTCCAAGTGATGATGGTGATGATGATGATGATGTTCATGGACTACACATTGAATAGTACTAAATTGTATCAATAATGCCAACCTCACTGTTTCTGTAAAGATCTGAAGAGATGTGATGATTCTTGGCAAAACTGCTAACTCATAATGCCTCTCAGACAACACTGAATAAAGGATCAACATAAGTACAAGATTATTAGTACAAATACAATTTGGGAGCATTTAATCATTTATAATAGGCCAGGTACCAGATTTAATTATATGCCAATCCCACTTATTATAATACATTCTTTGTGGCAGTAAAAATAGGGTCCCAGTCTCAAATTGTGAACTTATCCAACAGCTTCCCAGTTCTCTCCTTCTTTTATCACAAAACATAATTTTTAGCTCACACAGTCCATTTGCTCCTTTTAGGCTCAGTTGCATCTCCATGGCATCCAAACCCCACTTAAAATCATCTTGATTACTACTTTAAAAGCAAAACGCAAATCTTCCCATTAGAACAATACTTAGGAAATAGATGAAGTGATATTTATTTTGCTGAAAACAGGAATCTCACGTTATACCAATTGTCAATCCTGTGATAAACTGGAGTCCTTCAGTTTGTCCTTGTCTAATGCAACTCAGTGATCAGGGAACTCACCTCTCTCCTTCCTCTCCCTTCCTCCCCTCCCTTCATTCCAGCTTTCTCCCTTCTTGACATTATTTAATCTCTCAGTTGCAGCTTCTTGGGATTAGCTACAGCATCTATTAATAGTTTTACTTCTGTTTACAGTTCCAAGGGGAGAAAAATAGCTCATTCCTTTTCTCCAATCTTGAAGACATGTCTTATTGCAAAAAGAGGAAGATGCACAGGCCCCGTGAATAACCTATTTCCACAATCATTCCACTGTAAAGATGCTAATGTGCTTCTTTGCCGAATGGATCCATTTAATAGGCAGAACAAGTTGGATATAAACTCTTTAATTGCTTTCAGCACACCGATTATCTTCCTGTGTCACCTATTGTGAAATGCAAAAATGTTAACAAAAGCACTTACTGAAGACATTATTGGGAATTAAAAAACAAAGAACCATCAGTTGTCACTAAATATGCCTTTCATGTTCCCAAATGAAATGCATTTGCGTACTCAAGAAATAGGATAGAAATGTGCAGGCCTGCCATTGTCAGATGCAAACATCTTCATTAGATTTTGATCCAGCTGCTGCAAGATCTATAAAAAGAGCTATCAAAGCCAGCAACTCATTATTGGTTATTTCAGAAAAACTTCAAAAAACTATCCCTAAACCCACACTGGTCTTTTCTGACAACTTCCCTGGCTGGGCAGTTTGTTCCGGAAGAGGAGCATTGAAACCTCTGCCATGGGGGCTGCTCAGAACGGTACCTCGAAGGCTGCAGTCTGTCTGTGGCTGTTAGGGAGAAGCCTCAATTGCAGAGTCGCCTCACATTCTTGACCATTTCAGCTGTAAATCTCTGTCATCCCCCAAATCTCCTATTCTGACCTAACTGCTCTCCTTTAAAGTATGTAAGTGAAAAGTTGCCAAACCCAGCTCTTTATAGACCAGAGGGAAAGATGTGCAATATCTCATAACATCTTTTCTCTGTGGTAATAAATCTTCTTATGCATATTGGCAGTCAGCTCATTTCTAGCATGTTATTTTCTGCAGATACTGACTGTTTCAAAGAGGGAAAAAATACTGGTAATGGAACAAGCAAGAAAGGGGAAGAAGAGAGAAAAAGGAAAGGAAGAATGGAAAAGAGAAGGAGAAAAGATAAAGAACTGGGGTTCTGGGGAGAGTGTGTGGAGGAGGTTATAGAAAGCAAACTGTAAATGTCAAAATTACCTACAACTCTTCTTTGAATTCTGCTGAATCAGAAGCAATCCTACAGAGACCCAAACAGCATTCATATTAATCACAGTCCCTATCATCTGAACTCTGGGATCTCTCCAGTCAGGCTCAGGACTCCAAAGGCCTGATAGATACCAGACCAACAGTTCACAGAAAATAGCTGTCAGAGATGTCACTGTCATTTATGAAGGGCTCTCTTTCCCCTCTCAGTCTTTCTATTCATGGCAAAGAGAAACACAAATTATGATCACTGTGATTCAACTTCAGTAAACAAGGAAGAAAGAAAACATGGACCACTAACTAAATCTGCTTTAAAGATTTGGGGCTTGGCCTTTAATTTACCCACTATATTATCTATATTATAGTTGAAAGAAAATTGAAATGCTCAAAATATTGATGTAATATCATATCCACTATTTGAATTAGGTATAAGAGCTCATTTGGGGATCATTTTATTATATTTATATTGTTATTAAGACTATTACCCAAATCTTAATGATCTTGAGACCCAGATACATTTTCCTCATATATACCATCCCAATCCCCTTCAAAACATAAGCTTCTGTGCAGTACTCTAGCTTTCATCTTCCCTCCTGCAAATCTGCCTTGCTCAATGGAATCAGATGGGTTAGAGCAATGGAAATTGGGGCCCACGCCCACTCAAACCAGAGAGGTTTTAGGTTGGGGACCGGAGCTAGAGTGATCTTTTTAAAATGTGAATATGATCACGAGGCTTCTGTTTGTAGCACCAGTCGGTGGCTTCCTATATTGCCTGTCAGATAAAATCACATTCCTGCTGTACAGCTACAGGCAAATTATTAAACCTCTCTATGGCTCCATTTCCTCATCTATAAATAATAGATAATATCATGAGGAAAATATACGTAAAGAACTTAGCACTGAGCCAATAAATGCTCCATATCAACACTATGGACTTTCTCTCATCAGCCACGTTCCTTTTCAATTCCCCTTTTATTCTATCTTGCAGCAATACTCAATAATGACTTCCTCAACTATTCCATGACCTTTCTTGTCTCTGTGCTTGGTCTATGATTTTTCTTTCTGTTTGCAATACTCTCTTTCTTGTCCTGACTCTTGACCAGCCTTGTCTCTGTGCTTGGTCTATGATTTTTCTTTCTGTTTGCAATACTCTCTTTCTCGTCCCAACTCTTGACCAGC
The DNA here is from genome assembly GCF_041146395.1 of Eulemur rufifrons. Lineage (NCBI taxonomy): Eukaryota > Metazoa > Chordata > Mammalia > Primates > Lemuridae > Eulemur > Eulemur rufifrons. The sequence goes on from NC_090989.1 coordinate 245,612,620, forward strand.
CTCATTCCTATCAATTTATGAACTATCATGTTCAATGCATATTATGGAGAAGGCCTTCTCTGTCCCCAAGGCTGGATTTGCTTCCCCCAATATATGCAAGCATTGCATACTTACTCTCCTATAATATGCACCATGCATTATTATAACATCTTGCTTAACAGAAATATCCACAAAGGACCTAAGATTATATTTGCCTTGCTCATCACTGTATTTTCCCAGTAGCAAACACAGTATAGTCAGAGTGAAACAGGTGGTAATGCAACTAAAAAAGAAACCTTAGTGGACTACAATCACACAGGATTAGTCCTCACTCACACTGTATATGTGTTCATCACAAGATAACACCACGGTGTTTTCATGCTGAGTCCCAGGCTGATTTCCCTCTCTTACACTCTGGAACATTGCTGATCTTGTGGTAAATAGAAAAGGAACATGGCAATGGTTCACTGCCTCTCTTAAAGTTCCATACAGAAGTGGCACATCTAATTTCTCCTCACATTTTATTGGCTAAGGCAAGTCACATGGCAAAGCCTACTGTCAATCAGGTGGAAAATTCTTACGCAGAAAGAGCACCACAGAGAAGGAAACTGAAATATTAAAATATAGCTTATCAGACCTCAATAAATGTTAGTTTAATAAAATCTTTCTTTGCTGCAAGTTGATAAATACAAATCCCACACCAACTGAAACCTTGCCAGAGACTTCTCTGTTACTCTAAGAGATTTTCATTTTTGAAAAATTTTAACTTTTATAATCACTCTCCTTCTGATCATAGAGCCATGTTTTCTTCCACAGACACCAGTTGCATATCTATATGGGAACAGTTTACAAACCATACCAGTACAGCACTTTTGAGTAAAGAACAACAATTAGATTCAATAACAGCAGCAAAAATATGATTTGATTGTTGCTTTCTGCAAGACATTAATATGAACAAATGTGATTATATCCTGTCTCATAGAAGTATACACTAACAAGGGAACCTTCAAATCAGTTTCTCTGACTTCTCAGATGAGACCCAGAAAGCTGAGTGGCTTACCAAGTTTAAACAGCTAAATATTAACAGCAGAGCTGGAACTGAAATATGAATCACCATTTTTAAAGTGCTCTTTCAATTACAACATGTTTCCTTTCCATAAAAGTTGTCACCTAATGTGAGTGGGTAAAGAGATCACCATTTAACAGATGAGGAAACTGAGGCCCGGGGAGGCAAAGTGACTTTCTCAAGGCTAGACACATTATTAGTCCTTTTAGGCTTGGCCACAGAAATCCTTAAAGATAGCTATACTTTTCTAGCACCTTGAACAGTACTTGCTCTTTACCAAAGGCTCAAAGAAATACTTGTTGAATTGAATTGAAATGATACAAAATACAGAGATAACTTTTTCCCCACTCCTTGTTTCCATCTCTCCTGGAGTTTTAGACTTTCCAAACCAGCATGTTTCCCACCAACAACTGACTTAGCTAGTTTCTCCTTGACAATATCCTTATTTCCCGTTCCTCCCATATTTATAACTACCTTCCTCCTTTAAGCAGAAACAAATTAATATCTGGAAATCTTACCATCTCATGACATTTACAGAACAACATAGGATTTAGAAAGCAAAATCACCAACAATACAAGGCCCAAAAAGATCATTAGACAGAGAATTTTATTTCCTCTGAGCTAAGGAGGTCAGCTGAAAAGTGACATAACCCAGATGATCCCAAGCCACAGGAACAAATATCATTAAGTTGCTGCTTTCTGACAACTAAACGATATGTAGAAAGAATAAGAATTAAATTTGGAGACAGAATACAGATTCTGGCTGGGCTCCAAGTTTGAGGGATATTAAATAAGAAAGAAACAATAGCACTGTCAAGTCTAATTGTTTAAAACATAAAACTCTTTCCATATGTCTTGAGATGATTAGAGTTGCACAGTATTGGGATACACTGTGACGCCATACAAACAAAGAACAGCAAGTACCGTTTGGACTGAAAATTTTGTCCGCAGGGAATTTGACTCTGTTTTCTTTTCCTTCTTCTCCTGCCCTATTCAGGCACTTAGACATTTGAAAATAACCGTAGGAAAAGCATATTAAAGCCTCTTTACTATATTATGGATTTGACTCTATTAAAAAGCATGGGCTTCAGCTCCATGAAGTATCACAAGAATGGAAAAACAAACACCACATATACTCACTGTTAAATTGGCACTAATTGATTGATACTAATGTGCACATATGGAAAGTAACATTCCTAGGGTGTGGGGCAGAGGATGGGATGGGTAAATCTACACCTAACAGATGCGGTGCACACTGTATGGGGGATGGGCAAGCTTGTCGGGTAGTGCAAAGGCAATTTATGGAAATAAAGTGTTTGTACCCTCATAATACTCTGAAATAAAAAAAAAGAAAGAAAGAAAAAAGAAAAAGCATGGGTTTGTGATCAGAGATAATTAGGTTCAAATCCTAATCATGCCCTTCTTATTGTTTGATCTAAACCCCAGCTTCCCAACATGCTAAGGATTAAATTAGATAATGGCTAAAAAGAGACTGGCACTTAGTTAATATTTATCTTCTTTCCTTTACCTTCTTTACTTCTTCCTTCAAACACATGGAAATGCAATCATCCACAATTCATTCATTGTCAATAAATGCCTGCATTTCATCCTTTTACTTAATATTGGTTTACTGAGCACTACTTATAAGCAAAGCTTTGTGGTAAGTGCTGTAAAGGTTAAAAAGTCTTAATTACACAAACATATAAAATTAGAGCATTTATTGAAACCCTTTTTCATTAGTTATGACAGCAAATAATCAAGATTATTTGGTCTTTAAATGTTTTTCTTCATAGGATGAATGTGTCCAGTATGGAAAAATAGTAAAAACAAACCACTTGGGCTCAAGCTCAAGCTAAAATTAGTGGTTCTTGTTTCATGGTAGATTGATTGGAAATTACTTGCTTCCAACCAGTTTTGTATTACAGGTGTATATCTATATCTGTCTGTATCTTTGTCTCCAAGTACTTGCATGCACATTTTATTGCAAAAAGAGAACTGTGCTGGGAGTTCAACCCCTGCCTTCCCATCTTCTGGTGGGAATTTAAATTGCCATTGTGTTCCTTCCTGGAATTTCAATGTACCCATTGTAAAATGGGATTTTCTTTTTTTTTTTTTTATTTCAGCTTATGGGGGTACAAAAGTTTAGGTTATATATATTGCCCATGCCCCCCCACTCCCCCCCAGTTTCTGAACAGAGGATCTCTAAATCTCTAAAGTCACTACCATATATATAAGTTAAAATGTGGTATAAAACACTTGTGACTCTTTATTAATGTGTGTACATGTGCATTTATGAAGAATATGTTCATTTCCCAGAACACAACTCTACAGAAATTTCATGGAGATAGATATCATATGAATGCAGTTTCATATTAATATACCAAGGTGACATGAGTAAAAAGGTTCTCAAAAGACTTTCAAACTGGTGTCTACTTCAGTGTGTCCCAGGAAAGTTCAGAGATAGATTCTAGGATAATACCAGTGGTCTTCTCCTTTAGCTATAGACACTAAATGATCCTACATAACACACAGATGATCATAGGGCAATTGGATGCACAGAGTGTTGGGAAGTTTAACTGACCTCATAATGCCTTACACATGACCCCAATTAAAACCACTCAGGACCATTTCAAAAAGCATAGGAACAGAAAAGAAAAAGGTGATAAGATTTGATGGAGAGGCCCCATTCAATATTACAATATCTTTGTTACCTTCTAATTTTCCCCCACCTTATCACTGAAATAACCTAAAAATATTTAACATTGAAACCAGGAAGGGAAGAATTGTGAAGTTTCCATTGTCAGGGGTCTGATCTTCTTTTTAACTTTCTACCATTACAAACTTATTAAATAGAGCCGAACATATTTAACATTTTTAACCATTCCAAATTCCTGGTGTGTCAGAACATTTTAATTTCTTATACATTATTTATAAGGACAAGTACCTATATATCAAAAATCTTCTTTTACATGTTTTTTTATAATAAAAATGGAAAACATACATTCTTTCTGTGTTCTATAACCATTGCAGTCCAAAGAAGAAATTTGCCTTGACAGAAGGAAAAATACAGAATAAGGAGAAAGGTATTTTCCATCATAAAAATTTTAACTTGGAGAAGAAAAAGGGCAATTACAAGTCAATTCAGCCTTAGGGAATGTGTAACAAAGATTTCTGGTTAAAACAGATGAAAGGGAGAAGGAACAGATATAAAATCTTTCTGTATGATTCATCCCAATTCTACATGAATATTAAGTCTTTGTATGATTAATATTAGGTTCTTGTTATATTAACATTCATTGACCTCTTTGATAAATGAACTACCCAACAGCTACTGATTCAGAATCTCTACAAATGAGGATGGCTTCATGTTTATAAAAATAAATAAATAAGATTCCACAGTTGATTTTGATGCAGGCCCTTGTTCAAAAAACACTATGTATCTGTGGTAGTATGTAGTCCTCTCTTAGGTGAAGAACTTGACTTGTGAATTGCCATTTTTATGTAAAGTGAATTGTGACTTTGCCATTCTATTTAGCTAGTTAGCTAGATGCCACCTTTAACAGAGCAGAAGCTGTTACACTGAGAGCTAAAGTGGTCTGCCTAAAATCACAGGGACTCAATCAGTTAGGAAACTGGCTGTGTCCAGAGAAGGGTAATCTTACTCAAACGAATACAAATACACAGTGAAAGAAGTAACTCTTCTGGAACATTCAAATGGTTCTGACCTTAGCACTTGGAACCATAAGAATACACAATTTATGCAGAACTTTCAGGGATTATATCAAGCACTTTGTGCCAGACAACTCCCTAAATATTTTTACATACATTATCACATTTTTATCCTTACAAAAACCTTATCACGCAGAGATAATTATTATTTCAAAGAGATCATAAAACAGAGGTTCAAAATGTTAAGTAGCTAGACCAAGGTGACACAGCTAATAAAAGGCACAGGTAGGATGCAAAACCCAGCAGAAAAATTCCTATGTCCACACACTTAACCACAGTGTGAAACATCAGATGGAGTGAATTAAGCCCCTCAGCTTTATCTTGTAAAGACCCTACTTGGTGCACAAGCAGCTACTTTAGGCTAAAATAGCTAATTCTCCAAATGATGGATCTTCTCTGCCTTTGCTTCCTGTTCAATATACTGCAATGTCTCATACTTTTCCTGAAATTCTACTTTCAGAGTCATTGGATAACTGCCCCAAGAACCTCATTCACTAACCTTTACCCTATCCTTAAGCTAATATTGCTCCATAAAATCAGTTTATCTCAGAGAGGAGAACAATGCCCAGAACAGAGTCTGACATGTGGTAGTAAAATAGTATACATTTGTTAAACAAGTGAAAGATCTCCTCTTACTAAACTTGGGACATACACATTTACTTTATAGTAGATAATAGTATTATTACCCTCTATTTACACAGCACTTTTGTCAAAATATTTTCATGTCATATTATCCCATCCTTACAATCAGCTCTGGAAGGCAAGTAAGCAAGGTGTTATTATTCCCATTTTGCAGATAAGGAAATTGAGTCTCAGAACATTTATGTAATTTCTCAAATGTACGTGGCTCATAAGTAGCAGAGCCAGTGTTCAAACCTGGCCCCTCAAGATTCCTGGGACTGCTTCATAACTGCCAATAGATACTATTCAATAAGCTGTTCTCAAAGGTGCTTGGGAAACAGAAGTTTAGCAGAGAATGAATTTAAAGGGAACTGAGGCTGTCTGAAAGGAGGTGATACATATTTACATCTGTGACAGCAGGTTATTAAACATTTAGGAAGTTTTCTACCTAATTGTTAAACCATTGGCAACTTAAAATCAGCCATCGTGGGTGCATTTACATCACATAGATGGGCAAACTACAAATTGGGGATTTTTTTTTTCCATTTTTATGAACCAGCACACCATTGAGAGTAGGTATGAACTGAAAAACAGGTGGGGCGTGCCAGGCAAAGGGAAAACCAAAATCTGCAGTGAAGTTACCAGTCTGACTAGAGTACTAGTAATGCATTACAGTTTAATAAGAGAAATAATGTAGAAAAAAATGATACAACAAATTTGTGGCCAAATTATGGAGGGTTTCTAAGGCAGGTTTGGAGCTTCTACTCAGTGTTGGAAGAAATAAGGAACTCTTCAAACAAGTATCATGCCAAAGAGCTGTCACAGGACAGAGACTGTGTTCTCCCAGTTACATCATGCCCTAGCCAGACTTTTTAAAATAATCTTTTAATTTTAAAATAGTAATGGATTGATAGAAAAATTGCAAAGATAGTACAGAGAGTTCCTGTGTACACCACACCCAGTTTCTCCTGTTACAAACATCTTATATTATCACAGTCCATTTGTCAAAACCAATGAGCCAATATTGATACATTATTAACTGAAGTCCATCCTGTATTCAGATTTCCTCAGTTTTTCCCTAATTCCCTTTTTCTCTTCCAGGATCCCATTCAGGACACCACACTGCATTTTGCGGTCACATCTCCTCAGTCTCCTGTTGGCTTTGGCAGTTTCTGAGACTTTCCTTGTTTTTGTTGAGTTTGACAGTTTGAGACGGGATTTTGTAGAATGTCGGGACTTGTCTACTGTTTTTCCCATAATTAAACCAGACTTATTCGTTTGGGAGAAGAAGACCACAGAGGTAAAATGCCATTTTCATCACACTATGTAGAGTATACATACTATATCAGTGTGACTTTTCACTGTGATGTTAACCTTGATCACCTGGCTAAGATCGTGTTTGTCCGGTTTCCCCACTGTTAAGTTACACTCCCCACTTTCTTCTGGAAGGAAGTCATTATGTGTAGCCCACACTCAAGGAGTGGGAATTACGCTCCACCTTCTTGGGAGCCGAGCATCTATACTATATATTATATGTTATTTGGAGTTATTCTGCATGACAAATTTTTCTGTTCTCCCCCGTGTATTTATTTATTCAAACATTGTTTTATGTAGGTATGGACTCATAAATAGTTATTTCATACTTTGTGTTATAATCTAATACTACTTTTTGTTGCTTACATCATTCCAGCTTTGGCCACTGGGAGCTTATTCAGTTGGCCTCTGTATACTTTCTGACATATCCCTGTCCTTTCTTGCTTTCTGGCACCAGGCTCATCTTGTGTATTTCCTGACCAGTCCTGGAATCAGTCATTTCTCTAAGGATTCCTGGGTTATTTTTAAATGGAGGATGGTATTAGAAAACAAGATCTAGACTCTAGGTATACTCAAGGCTACTGGGGTGTCATTTCTTGTAGGCTCGCTCAGCTGGTAGAATGTCTTAGTCTACTCAGACTGCTGTAATCAAATACTTTACACCAGATGGCTTAAATAATAAACATTTATTTCTCACAGTTCTGGAGGCTAGAAGTCTGAGATGAGTGTGCCAGCACAAGGGGATTCTGGTGAGGCCCACTTCCTGGCTTGTAGACAGCTGCCTTCTCATATCTTCACAGGGCAGGGAGAGAGAGGGGAAGCAAGCTCTCTTGACTCTCTTTTTATAAGGACACTAATCCCATAATAAAGGCTCTACCCTCATGACCTAGTTGCCTTCCAAATAGCATCACATTGGGGATTAGGGTTTCAACACGTGAATTTTGAGGAGAGGGACAAAAACATTCAGTGTATAACACAGAGTAAGAAAAAATGTGTGTGTACTAACTCATCCATGAATATATACAAAATTATAAATATTTCTGTATGTAACCATCTGCATTTATATTAACCTAAACATAAGTTTATATTGATGTCTACAACTCTAGTCCATTAGGATACAGATCATTGTAACCTCCTACCTTGTTTATCTGTAACATCTGACTTCAAAAATGAGAAACCTAGCTCCTATCATTTACTAATCATTTATTTAATTGTTCAATATCAGTATGTATATATAATGGTTTCAGAATTTATAACTGTACCTCTGTGGGAAGTAACTTTATCAATTAGGGTACAGTACTTACATCTCTATCATCTTTGTTCTTATTCTTACAGATTCTACTCATTTTCAAAGTTACTCAGGTCAGCACCTCCCACCATCTCTTTAGAGATGTTGTTTCATACATTGTAATGCAGTTAGATTCTTTTGTCATAGTCTGCATTCCATCCTAGGGTCCTCCAACCTTCTAAATGATTTTTCAAAATTTATATATATTAAGGCTCATTCCTTATGCTTAAAGTTCCATGAGTTTTTGATAAATGCATAGTGGCATGTATCCATGCACTCTTGCATCATGCAATTGCTTTATGAATGCAACGTCCTCCCAGTGCCTGCTTTGCTCAATCTAATTTGTCATTAAGCCTCAGAGAAATAAACATAAATATTAACTTTGAAGGAAAAGCTATGATTGAATATTTGTGTGTGCTTTTTTTCTTGGTATGTAATACTCTAAAATATCCTTTAGCATGTTATGGGTTGCTGCCCTCCAGGAAAAACATCAAATGAAGCACCTGAGCTCAAGATTTGAGGAAAATTGAAACAAAGTTAACATTTATGGTAGGTAAGAAATAGCAAAAGGAAAAAAATATTTTAAAAGATAACAAGGTCTTCATCTGAAAGATACTTTTACCCTTAGCATAGTGCATAGCTCCATTCTGTTGTTTTTTATTCACAAGAAAATTACAGAGAAAACATTTTTAAATGCGTTCAAACTAAATTTAGGTTCATATACTTACAACTTCAATGCACTTGTTTTGATGATAAAAATTATCATCATCTATCCATTGGTGTGATTTATACAAACACAAGTCACTAATGGTAGATAATTTGTCCTTAAGGTTAGAGTTCCCAGGTTCATTAGCTAGACAATATTAGAAAGATGATTATGGCAGTCCCTGGAAAGGCAATCTCACATTTACCTGTAAGTACAGATACCTTACACCCTAGCTGAAGAGTACACAACCTTGAACTTGGGAGAGCATAGGCAGAAAAAATACTGAATAGTTAAAGGTAACAATGTCTGGGAGAAAATCTTACTCTCATAGTAAAGTTCTGAATCCAAACAAAAAAAGAATATACATCTCTGAGGAAAGTATTTTTCATTTATCACTCACTCAGGAATCACCAGTGTACAGGTTTCAAAAATGTTGAGTTTCTTTTCTTTGAGTTATGAAAATATCTATTTTGCTCAGCCATGCTCTCTCACAAATCTATCTTTTAAAATCTACATTTTCCTATGAAGATAATCTTTACCTCAACCGTGCACCTTACAAACCTAAGCTTAGGACAGAGTACTCTTTGAAGAGAAGATAAAGGCCTGGAAATATCAAGAGAGATTATTCTATTGAGAGGAGAAAATCAGTAAATCTTTTCTACTGTGAATTTTGCTTTGACAAACTCTTGAAAGAGTCATTTGTACCTCTTCATTTAAACTCTCCATTGATTAACAGAAATGAAAAAAAATAATTCTCTCGCTTCCTGACTGTGCTGCTTTAGAGGCTCCAAAGAAAGTCACTGAAGGACAGTGGAGCCTTCTAGTGATTTGTCCATAATAACTGAGCATCTTGGGTTGGAAGAAAAGGGAATGTTGATCTCCTGGGCTTGTTTAGCTTGGCTTTTTTAATTGCTAAATGCCAGCCTGGGAATTCTGCCTAAAATGGTAATAAGTTGCATTTATACTACACCTTTCATCCAGGAGGCACATGCTTCTCTCAGTTCTGAAACACAGCCACCCTGGAGCTGAAAAGCAGTAACTGTTTTAATGTTGAACATTTATTCAGTGCCATAATTATACAAGGTGGAAGAAATTGCTTGAAGCAGAAACAAAATATTGTAGTAACAAAGATTGTGGGTTGCTGGTTTTGAAAATATTCTAGATACAGTCTGGTTTGTGCCTTCCTTTGCATACGGGGTATTTATATATCCCTTTTGAATCTTGAGATTCCTAAGAGGCCCAGGTTTGTGCACCTGTTTGGGTCTAACGTAAATTGCAAAAAGAAAAGAATCAAGAAGAATAAATTAATGTCAAGTCATTTCTTTCAGGAAAATTTTCTGACACCTAGAATGCACATGAAGGAAAAAAGACAATGAAAAAGAGTCATATCATTATTTTTGCAGATGTTTTTACCCCTTCTGAAGGAATTTCTACTTCTGAAAAAAGTACGTGGGGAAAATGAGATGGCAAAAGCCCACCCAGGAACTTCTAGACATTTATAGCTGATTCCTCCTTGGCTAGCCCAAGAGGGATGATATCCGTCACTGGAATACAAACTTACTAGGTTAAAAACCGAGTCTTGCTCATTGCTGTAGCCGTATAACCCAGTTAATACTTAGAGATAATAGATCTTCAATAAACATTCATTAAATCAATGAAAAACTGACCCTCTTCCCCTGAAAACATGAAGGCCAAGGAATGCAAAGTTTTCACTAATGCTAGAGTAGAGATCAGACCTGTTTTTACTTGAATGGCGAGAAGAGGAAAAAAAATATTGATGAGGGAACTAAAAGAGGATGGGGGCCAATTTGAGAGATTGAAAAAGCGTCATGTGCCCTCCAAATATCAGACCTCTCTCTGTTTATTGCTGTCAATAATCAAATTTCATTATGATGTCCCAGAGAAAAATAATTGAAGACTCATTAGTCATTTATAACTGCACCGAATCTGAAGTTATGATGTCCTTTCCCTAGGGCAAGTTTTGAAAGGCAGCAGAAATGGGAAACTGTGTTGCCAAATAATATCCGGTAAAGGGGATAAGAAGCCTGAATCTCAAGCTTTGTCAACATATATATGGTGTGTGAGATTTCCAAGCCTCTCAATCTTTCTGGGACTCAGCGTCTTTGTCTTGCAAAGTGAGAAGCATGGATTCAAATCTAATCTAGATAATCTCTAGAAGAACCTTAAAATCAGTCCTCTTGTATTTTATGGCCCTAGAATCTAAATCTGGAGTCTATATAAACCCCATCTACTTCTTTGTTTGGCTTAAATGGCGTAGGCATTACAGAGGCACATGATGAGTTGCTAAATAACAATTCTACTCACCCTCTTGTTGCTCTGAGAGTCATATAAAACTCCATCTGGTCTAGAAAGACAAGTCTAAACCAAAAACCCTGAAGCAAAGACAGCACATTCAGCTTCCTTGTTTGACACTTGAGGCAACTAATCTCAGAGAGGTTAATTGACTAGCCTCAAGATGTCCAGCTAGTAAGGGGGAAAAAAACTAGCACTTAAACTCAGGCCTACAGAATGCCAGTTGAGGTTTCCTACACTACTTCTCCTATACCTTTACAGATGGATAAGTTTTAAAACCACTTATGGGATTGATTAAAGCCTTTTTCTTTAAGTAAAATTTACCGGTTTCTGTAGGGACACTGCAAATACGGTAGGAGATATATTTTCTGATTTTAATGAGCAAAGAAATCCCTTCTGAAGCTCATTAAACCTGTCTGCACTACCCCCACCAGAATTGTTATTGATGTAAGACATTCTAAGTCTGGAATTGTGCTGTTAGCTCATAAAACACATAATTTGAGCCAAATCTAACAAATATTGGTGTCACTTTATTCAAGCATAGCTTTCACCTTCCAGAGAGTTAATAAATTGGACTCTAACAGTCTGCGGAGAATATACAGTAAGATAAAAACATCCTCCAAAAATTTACAGTATATTTTAGGATGAGTTGAAACATATCAGCAACCATTGCAGATGCATTTACAGGAGTTTTAGAGTAGCACATTTCATCATAAATGGCTCTGTGATTCAGTATGGCATTAATAATGGAAAGAACAACCTTTAAAATAAAGTAAATGCATTTGGAGCAGTTACTGAGGTGATATCTGTCTCAAAAAAAACTCAGTTAATAACTTGCAAGTTGATATGATATATTCCTTAGTCTATGCTGTCGGGAAAGATTTATCTTTTGTGTTAAACTTCAGGCTGCAAAATTAAAATAAAATTTGATATCACTGTGGAAAACTGTCTTTTTCCATTTCTTTTACCTTTTAATTTCTATTATTACCAACTTTAGAATTGTTTCTTTGACCCTTGGCAATATTTCAAAAGGTGGTTTAGATGCCAGATGACTGCAGAAATAAAGTTGTAAATAAAATATGCCTATGTGTGTACACATATACATCTCAAGATGTTAATCAAAAAGGACATAAACTATGAATATATTTTACCTTCATTCAAATGAAAGTTATGACCACATGTCCAATGTATTTTAGTCCTATTACTTTGCTTTACAGTTACTGTCTCAAACTGTTTCAGAGGCCATGAGTTAGTTTGAATTTTCTTGCTTAGTAACCAGTAAGTCAGTCTTCCTTCCTCTGTACTCCTGAGGCATTGCTCCATGAATATGTGTCTAGTAAATTGAAATGCTGAAAGATAGGAAAGAGAATCTTTTTTCTCATTTTTCTTTTCCTCCTCTCTTTTTGTTTTTTATTTCCCACTCTCCTCTCTCCTTTCTTGTATCTTTCCTATCTCTCACCTTCAACCATCTCTCTCCTTTCTTGTATCTTTCCTATCTCTCACCTTCAACCTTCTCTCTCCTTGAACACATTTTTCTTTCCTCCCCAACATACTGGAGTAAGCAGTCAGGAAAAGATGAAAGGAAAAAAGATGTGAAACACTTGTGACTCTCTAATCTAAAAGTAAATTAACAGTACATAAAAGAACTCACAGTAATTCTAACAGAGCTCCCAGAAGGGAAAAAAAATTATTTCCTTTCATTAATATAGTTACCAACCAATAAATTCTGAGTGTATCAAGGTAAATCCCACCTTGGCCAACAAAACTATGCACAAACATTATTGAATAACCTTGACCCTACTCTCTTTCCACATGCTGCTCATTAGCAGGGAAAGGAGAAAACCAGAAGAATCCTTTGGGCACTACTCCGAGGTAATTTTATAAACACCACAGTCGTGTTTTAATACAATACCAAGATAAGGCACTTACAAGGCAACATTTCCCAGATCTCATCAGAATGATGATAGAGTGCTTAAAATTCTAGAAGGTTACTAAAAAGACACTCAGTACCATATGATATTTTTAAAAGGCATTTTTCTAAAGGTTAATAAGTAAAATGAAAAAAAGGAATTGATAAATTAATAAAAACATATTCCATTTCCATCCTACCACTAATAATTAACATTCAAATTCCAAAACTAAAGCCTACTCTTTTCATCTCGTCCTTTTCCTTATAGCAGATGACGTGCCTCACCTGTCTGTCATATAGATGTGAAAAGCAATATCTAATAGCCCCTCCAGGTCAGCTAAGTATCTAACAATTGAAAGAGCTGTCAAATCCGCATTGTTTTGTTTTGTTTTTCCCAAGTCATGCTGCATTTTTAACCAGGGAGAAAATAAAAATTCCCATGACAGTGTCTCTCATAAATCGGGCCTTTAAAAATATCTGAACAGAGGGGATGCAAGACAGTGTTTTTGATGTGAAATTTTGCAACAGCCTGCAAACCAAAATATGTGTGTTAAATAAAAGGTCCGATTATTTTTCTTCCACTCAAACCAATCCTTTTAGATGAGTTTAAAATCTCTTCATATAAAATCTCATTGACATCATCAACAACAAATACTTATGGAGCCCCGCATTACCAACTCCCCATCTCATTCAAGACCAAAACCAAATTCTAAGTATGGCACACCAGGTACTCTGGAACTTGACCCTGCCTGCCTCACCTACACACCCTACACGCCTCCACCAGCAAGTTCCCAAACAGCCCTGCCTTGGTGAATTTGCATAGTCAGTGCTTCCTGTTTAAAAAGTCTGTCTTCTCTTCTCCACTTTCCTAAGTCCTATTTAACCATCTAGATTCAGGTCAAACCTCATTTCCTTTAAGGAACCTTCCCTGATTTCAAAATCAATGTTACTATCACTATCCAGGATATTTAGAGCACACTTTTCCCTTAACCAAATGCTTAGTGCCGCATTTCCCAGCACAATCCTTAGAAAATGGAGGATGCCATAAGATTCTCATGGAAGGAGCTTTAATCACATTGGGGTTAAAAATATTCACCAAGGGAAACCATACAAGGCTGTACTTGGTGGTGCAATGCAAAGTATAGGAAGAGTTCAGAGTAAAAAACAACTGAGGAAGCTTTGGATCCAGAAATGACAGCATGCTCAGTGAGAGTCATTTGATATTCAAAGGGTATCCATAAGTTCTATCCAGAAAAGGGGTTTCCTGAGGGTCACTTAGGTTTGAAAGTCTTTTCCACAAATATGATAAACTCCACTAGAGAAGAGCAAGTGAAAAAGTCTATGTAAAAATTGCACCTTTTATTAATTTATGCCTATATGTGGCATCTTTGGGGAAAATATTAAAATTAACTTGTCTGTGAAAAACACCAAGAAATAAAAACAAACAGCCTTACACTGCAGTTTACTGTTAAAACGGCTTCCAAAACTAAGAGAATTCATGGCAGAGTTGGATAATACCACAATGCTTTAGCGATCAATTAATTAGTTCTCAGTGTCTCATCAATCCTAGTTATTCAAGATTTAACCAGGAGTAATGGGAATAAATTAGGAAGAAAAATTTAAGCTGAATATCAGGAACATTTTCTTAATCATTAAATCAATTAGACAATGGAATTTAAAATTGGGTATTTAATGTGAAAGATGAAACCATGAAAGAGAAATTATAATGTCAAGAATACTCGAGAAATCATAGGTTTAAAAGGTTCTCTGTCATCATTAGCCCATCCTTTTGTGTTTGCAAAAATCAATAATTTAGATTCCTATTCAGATCATTGTCTAGTCCAAAAATTTCAAAACTTCAGAATAGAAACTTACTAACACGAAGAAGTTAAATTTCTCCAAGGCCAGCAGATTCTGCTGTAGAAATCTTGTTAAATCCCAGAAAAGTTGGACATCTTTTTTAAATATCTACTGTGAAAACCAGCATGCAAGAGAATGATCTTTGCATACTGTTCTAAAACATAATCTTCAAAAAATAGTAAAAGGACAACATGCAGTCTGTCACTATATTCCAATTCTGAGCTATTTACCTTAATAAAATACAACAAAACTGGGGAAGTGATGAGGAGGAGAAAACTCATCTCCAGCAACAAGTGGGATGATGTTCCTAGATCAACTCTTCCAACTGAAAATAATTATAAATGCTGGCTAAAATATGTTTTTAAGAATACCTTTTTTGTTTGTTTTTATTTTTGTTTTTAATGCATTGATGAGCTAGCAAGTTATACTCACAGGCCAAAAACTAGGCAAAAGTAGAAACCCAGGCAGGGAAGTAGAGTACTGAGTACATTTGCTGCAGGTAAACTGGAGTTTCAGTTTCACACTATTGAAGGATACAGAGGACAAAGGCTATGTTCCTGCTCATGGTAAGCAGTGTGATAGAAGACTGCTGTGCATTAAGTTGCAATCTCTAAAGCATTCAACTTCAGTGTAAAGAAGGTAAACTAGAAATAAATCTAGTTCAAGAAAGTGAAAAGATAATTTTTTTTAGAAGATGGGATCTCACTCTGTCATCCAGGCTGGAATGCAGTGGTGCTAACATAGCTCACAGAAGCCTCTGTCAAGCTCAAGCCTTCCTCCTGCTTCAGGCTCCCACGTAGCTGGGACAACACTCAGTAAAGAAGGATGATTGTTGATCTCACATTTGATCTTGATTGCAAGGGGGAATTCCCCTTATTCATAAACATAAGCTAATATTCATACAGGTTTGTAGCCTAAATTTATGTTACCTGGGTGATATAAAAGAAATTTCAAGCCAGAAATTGTGTTTAAACTGTTCCTGGGCTAAAACTGCTCCCTGGTAACTGACAAAAGCAAATGCAATTCTCTCCGGAAGAACATGCCCCAAATTTGTTCTTGAAGAATTCCTATAGATGAAGTTCTAAGAAAAATAAAGTCACATACAAAAATGAGACAGACACGGGATCAAGACACAGAGTGACAGCCAGAAGAAACAACAGGCAAAAAATTCAGACCAGCAAATTCTTGTTACTAGAGTTATTAGACACAGAAGATAAAATAAATGTATTTAGTATAATTTAAAAACAAAAGTAGAGATTAAAAATATGAGCAAAACATAAGCAGATTTGGGGGGGGGGGAACCAACAGAACTCCAGAAATGAAAAATAGAATCATTTCCATAAAAAATTCAATGGACAGTTTTTACTGTTGTGGTAGTCAGCCTCCAGGATGGCCCCTAATAATCTCCACCTCTTGGTATTCACGGTGTTGTGTGGTCCACTCCTACCAATGAACCAGAGTTGGTCTGTGTGACCAACGAAAAATTGTACAAGTGATGGTATGTACTTCTGAGATTAGGTTTTAAAAAATATCTTGGCTTCTGTTTTGGGTTCTGTCTCTCTCTCTCTTTCCCTCCTTCTCTCCATCTCTCCCTCCCCTCTGCTCCTTCTCCCTCTCTCTGCCTCTGCCTCTCAGTCTCACTCTTTCTCCCCCTCTCTTTTTCTCTCTCATCACTCACTCTGGTGGAAGCCAAACTGCCAAACAGTGAGAAACGGAAGCCTCCTGCCAACAGCCAAATGAGTGAGCCTGGAAGTGGATCTCTCAGCACCTTGAGTGACAGCATCACTGACTTACAGCTCAGTTGCAACCTCATGAGAAATCCTGAGCCCACATCACACAGCTGAGCAACTCTTGAACACTTGACTCTCAGAAACTGGAACAGACAATAAATTGATGTTTTCTGCTTTTAAGCTTTGGACTAACTGGTTACACAATAATCGATAACTAATAGATAACTTAGACATGGTTAAAGATAGAGTAAGATAAAAAGTAAAAAATTATATTCAGAATATAGGTGAGAAAGAGACATAGAAAATTTGAAAGAGAAGTTAAGAGACACTAAGGATAGAATGAGACAGTTAATATATGTCTAATTCAAGTTCCAGAGGGAAAGGAGAGAGAATGTGCTAAAGAAAAAACAGTTGATGATTTTCAAAAATGGATGGAGTCATCAAACCACAGACTCAGGAAGCCAAACAAATCCTAAGCAGAATAAATAAAGAGAAAATCACTACCGAAAGACATCATGATTTAACTGAAGACACCAAATACAATAAAATTATCTTATAATCAGACAAAGAATAGAAACAGGTTACCAATAAAGGAGCAAGACCTGGAATCCAACATCAATAGAAACATGAAATAACAATAAAATTCCAAGAGGAGTACTTTAGGCAGAAGTGAAATGATCCCAGATGAAAACATTAAGACTGAAGAAGGAATGATGAACAAAGACAATAATAAACACATGGGAAAATCTAAACAGACATTGACTGTATAAAGCAAAAACAACGTCTCACGTGGTTAGAGAAAAAAAAGAAATGGCACCAATATACAAAGCAGCAATAGTGCAGAAGTCACAAGCAGATGATTAGGGAGGAAGGTGATGAAAGTTAACATGTGAAATGGTTCTTATGTTTTGAGGGGAGAAGAGTGAAAATACTGAGTTACTTTGGCCTTTGAGAAGTATGCATCATAATATTTACCAACAAGCCCTAAATGGAAAGAATTATAGGGAATAACCTCTACACCAATAGAACAGAGAGTAGAAAAAGAATGAGGAACAAAAAAATCAGTCCTGAATAAGTCAAAAAGGATGAGAAATGAGACGTAAATAAGGCAAGACAAACAGAAGTCACAAAATAAATTGCCAGAAAAAATGTTCAAGCACATCAGTAATTATAATAAGTGTAAATGGAATCAACATTCTAGTTAGCAAGATTGTTAGGTTGTTTAATATGGCTCTATGCTGCTGATGAAACATATAACTAAAGAATATGTCTCAAAAATATTGAATCTAAAAAGATATAAAATTAAACCAAAAGATAGTTGGCACACTTACATTAATATCAGACAAATTAGACGTTAAACAAAAGTATTGCTACAGAGAAAAAATGTGGCAACATAT
Source organism: Eulemur rufifrons (assembly GCF_041146395.1). Lineage (NCBI taxonomy): Eukaryota > Metazoa > Chordata > Mammalia > Primates > Lemuridae > Eulemur > Eulemur rufifrons. The sequence continues at coordinate 245,630,532 of NC_090989.1, forward strand.
AATAAAAGTTTCAAGTGACCAGGATGATAACAATTCTACACTTGCATACATCAATGATACCATCTTAACATATATTAAACAAAAATTGACAAGTATTAAAAAATACATGAATCTTCCAGTGCAGTAAGAAATTTTAATTAATGCAACTATTAATACCTGAGTAATTTTGCTAAGCAGACAAAAATCAATAAGAATGTAGCAGTTTTGAAAAACAGAATTAACAAGTTTCATCACTGGATATATATAGAACACTGCATCTAAAAACTTCAAAATACACATTCTTTTCAAGCATATACAAAATATTTGCTAGGAAATGACCACATATCTGGCCAGTAAGTCTTAATAAATTTTAAATGTTAAAATCAAGCAGATTACATTCCCTGGTCACCATTTAAGTTAGAAATTAATTTAAAAATTAATGGGCACAAATATATGGTTTGACAGAAGAAATAAGACCTACTGTTAGATAGATCAGCAAGGTGACTATAGTTTACAATAATCTGTTGTATATTTCAACTAGCTAGAAGATAATAATTCAAATGTTTCTAGCATAAAGAAAAGATAAATATTTAAGGTGATGAATATCCTAAGTATACTGATTTGATCTTAACAAATCATATGAATATATTAAATTATCACATATACTCCAAAACTATGTACACCTATTAAGCATCAATAAATATATATATGTAAAATTGGAAAAACCTACAGTTTTCAAAATTAAAAAAGCATTTCTTAATAACTCATTGGTCAAAGAAGAAATTATTATGGAAATCAGATAATATTTATCACCAAATGATAATGAAAATACTATGTTTTAAAACTTGTGGGATGCGATTATGGGCTATTAAGGGAGAAAGAAATACATATAAATACTTACACCAGAAAAAGAGAAGGAAACCTAAAAATGGCTTAAGTGTCAAACATAAGAAATTAGGGAGGGAAATCAGAAAAAAAGCAAAGAAAATAGAAAGTAGGATATAATACAGATAAGGGCAGAAAAAAAAATAGAAAACAACAAATTGAAAAGACATTAGCTGAAAAGATCAGAACAATAGACCAACTTCTGATCAAGAGACAAGAGATAGATTGTATAAATAAGCCATATCATGAGAAAATAAATACAAAACTATAGATGCTACAAGATTAAAAAGATAATAAAAGGATAATAGAAGCAACATGATGTCAATAAATATGAAAACTTTGATGAGATAGACAAACTTCAAGAAAATATACTATATCAAAACTGATTGAAGAAGAAATAAAAAGAAAAAACCTGAGTAACCCTATAGCCATTGAAAGTAATTGAAACCATACTTTAAAATCTTACTATAAAGAAAACATCAACATCAGACAAATTTGCCCATGGTTTATACAAAACAACCAAGAAATTCCAATTATTTTTTTAAAAATCTAAGTAGGTAAAATAAAGAACATCCTCTAACTCATTTTATGAAGCCAACATAATTTTGATAGTAAAATCTGACAAGAACCTTAGAAGACAACAAAATTATAGATAAATGTCATTCACACACCTCAATAAAAAATCCTAATAAAATGTCAATAAACCAAATCCATCAGTGCATAAATAAGATAATACATTTTAACCAAGTTGAGTTTACATCAGCGATACTAATGTTATTTTAACATTAGAAAGATCAACTAATGCAATTTACCATTTTAAATGTTTAAAAGTGATAAACCACTATCTCAATAGATATATAAATTGCACTCTGTGTAATTCAATATCCACTTGCAATTAAATTATCTACAAAAAACCTACAGTAAACATCATCCCAAATGGTAGAACGTTGAAAGTTTGGTTTTTTTGTTTTGTTTTGTTTTGTTTTTTATTGTCAGGAAGATTGATTGCTATTCATCATTGTACCCAATGTCCTAGAGGGTGCATTACAGCAAATAAAGATATGAGTTGAAAAGAAGGAAGCAAATTGCTATTTTCATATTGAAAGTACAAAGGTAAATGAGTATAGCAAGTTTGCTGAATTCAGAATCAATGTACAAAAAGCAATTGCATTTATTTCATCTGTAGGAAGTTTCAAAATGTAGTGTTTAAAAAGATACCATTTCAATCAGATAAGACATATATATAAAAAAATTTTTGAATAACTCTAACAAAGAATATAAGATCTGCCTGGAGAATATTATAAAACTGTATTGAAACATATTAAAGAAAACCTAAAATAGAGAGGTATATTATTTTCATTGATTTAAAAACTCAATGTCTTTTGTTCTTTTGGGTAGATGTCCTGATCAACACCTAAGAGCACATATAGGAATAACATTAATCCGGTCTCGGGCAGATGGGGTGGGGGAGATGGGATGGGTGTATACATACATAATTAGTGCGATGGGCACCTTCTGAGGGATGGACACGCTTGAAGCTCTGACTGGGGGGCGGGGGAGGGCAAGGGCAATAGATGTAACCTAAACTTTTGTACCCCCATAATATGCTGAAATAAAAAAAAACCTTAATGTTATAAAAATGTTAATTATGCTAGAATTTATGTATGGATCCAAAGTAATTCTAATAAAAATGCCACTTTTTGGTGGACGCTGAAAATTTAATGTCAAAATTTATATGAAAAAGCAAAGAAAAACTCCTGAAAAAGATCTAGCAGATATCAAAACTAATCACAGAATAAAGACGGTTTGGGACTGAAACATGTTTAGACAAACTGATCAATGGAAAAGAATAGTCCAGAAACAGATCCACACATATTGACTAACTTGATTTTTGTTAGTGGTCAATGTAGATCAGCAGGGTAGTAATGAACTTTCCAGAGGGGCTGTGACAATTGGAGATCCATATTTTTAAAAATTGTATCTCGATCTCATCATGTGCTCAAAAATCAACACCAAATGGATCTAAATATGAAAGGCAAGACAGCTAAATTTTTAGAAGAAAATGCCAGAGAATATTTTTAAGACTGTGGTGTTGGGAAAAAAATGTCCGAAGCAAGGATTTAAAAAGGCAAATCAAAAAGGAAAAATTAATAAGTTTGACTACCTTAAATCAAGAACATCTGTTTCCCCAAAAGACATCATTAAAAAAAAAAAGTTTTTTTAAAAAAGCCAATAAGCCATAAAAGGGAGAAGACATTTGCAGCACATATAACCAACAAAGGACTAGTATTCAGAATATATAAAAAATTACTTAAACAAACAAATTCAAATTTTAAGCAAAAAAAGAATTTGAAAAAATATGTCACAGAAACAAAAACAAAAATGCTCAATAAATATGTTTGTAAATTCTTTCATCTCATAGAATTGAGGAAAAATAAATTAAAATAATTATGAAATGATAGAATACCAATTCTACTCAAACTGCTCCAGAAAATTGAAGAGGAGAGAATACTTCCAAACTCACTCTATAAGGCCAGCATTAACCTGATATCAAAACCAGACAAAGGCACAACAAAAAAAGACAACTATAAGCCAATATCCCTGATAAACATAGATGTAAAAAGCATCAACAAAATACCAGCAAACCAAGTTCAACAACACATTAAAAAGATAACTCATCATGATCTAGTGAGATCTATCCCACCACATCAATAAACATGATACACCACATTAAAAGAATCAATAACAAAATCCATGTGATCATTTGAATAGATACAGAAAAGAATTCGATAAAATCCAACATCCCTTTATGATAAAAACTCCCAACAAACTAAGCCCAGAAAAAACATATCTCAAAACAATAAAGGCTGTATATGACAAACCCACAAGTAACATCATACTGAATGGGGAAAATTTGAAAGCCTTTTCTCTAAGATCTGGAGTAAGACAAGGACTTTTACCACTTTTATTCAATATAGCACTGGAAGTCCTAGCCAGAGCAATTAGGCAAGAGGAAGAAATAAAGGACATCTAAATTGGAAAGGAAGAAGTAGAATTACTCTTGTTCTCAGATAACATGATTCTATATTTAGAAAAACCTACAGACTCCACCAAAAAAATGTTACAACTGATAAACAATTTCAGTAAAGTTCAGGATACAAAATCAACCTACAAAAATCAGTAGGATTTATATACACCAACATTGAACAATCTGAAAAAGAAATCAAGAAAGCAATCCCACTTATAGTAACTGCAGAAAAATAAAATATGTAGGAATAAATTTAACCAAAGAAGTGAAAGATCTATACAAGAAAAACTATAATAAACACTGATGAAAAAATTAAAGAGGACACACAAAATGGAAAGATATATCATACTCATTGATTAAAAGAATTAATATTGTTAAAATGTCACTAAAAGCCCTGACTTCAGCATTACATAATACAATTTATTCATGTAACAAAAAACACTTGTACCTCCTAAATCTATTGAAATTTTAAAAAAGAAAGAAAAGGTCCATACTACCCAAAATGATCAACAGCTTCAATGCAATCTCTACCAAAAATACCAATGACACTCTTCACAGAAATAGAAAAAATGATCCTAAAATTTATATGGAACCACAAAAGACCTTGAATAGCCAAAGCAATTCTGAGCAATAAATAAATAAACAAACAAACAAAGATGGGAGACCTCATGCTACTGGACTTCAAAATACACTCCAAAACTATAGTAACCAAAACAGCATGGTACTGGCATTAAAACAGATACATAGACCCATGACACAGAATGGAGAACTCAGATATAAATCCACGTATATACAGCCAACTCATTTTTGACAAAGGTGCCAAGAACATGCATCAGGGAAAGGACAGTCTCTTCAATAAAAGAGTCCGGGAAAACTGGACATGCATAGCAAAAGAATGAAACTATGACCCCTATCTCTCACCATATACAAAAATCAAATAAAAATGGACTAAAGCCTTAAATCTAAGACCTGAAACTGTGAAACTACTAGAAGAAAACATTGGGGAAATGCTTCTGGACATTGGTCTAGACAAAGATTTTTTGGGTAAAACCTCAAAACCTTAGGCAACAGAAGCATAAATAGACAAATGGGATCACATCAATCTAAAAAGCTTCTGCACAGCAAAGAAAACAATCAACAGAATGAAGAGACAACCCATAGAGCGGGAGAAAACATGTGCAAACTATTCATTTAACAAAGTTATTAATAACCAGAATATATAAGGAACTCAACTCAATAGCCAAAATAATAATAATAATTAAATTTAAAAGTTGGTGAATGATTTGAACAGACATTTTAAAAAAGAACATATACAAATGGCCAACAATTATATGAAAAATGTTCAACATCACTAATCATCTGAGAAATGCAAATCAAAATCACAGTGTAATATCATCTCACCCTAGTTAAAATGGTCATTATAAAAAAAGACAAAAAAATAACAAATGCTGGCAAAGATATGGAGAAAGGGGGACACTAGTACTCTACTGATGGGAATGTATTAGTACAGCCACTATGGAAAACAGTATAGAAGTTTCTCAAAACACTAGAAATAGAACTCCTGCATTATTCAGCAATCCCACTTCTGAGCATATATCCAAAGGAACTAAAATCAGTATATCAAAGGGATATATGCACTCCTACGTTCATTGCAGCATATTCACAGTAGCCAAGACATGGAAACAACCTAAGTGTCCACTGTTGGATTAATGGTTAGAGAAAATGTGGTATATGGACACAATGGAATATCATTCAGCCATAAAAAAGAATAAAATTCTGTCACCTGCAGCAACATGGATAGAACTGAAGTACATTACGTAAGGTGAAATAAGCTGGGCACTGAATAACAAATACCACATGGTCTCACTCATATGTGGGAGCTAAAATAGTTTATCTCATGAAGGTAGAGTAGAATGATAGATTCTTGAGGCTGGAAATTGTAGAAAAGTGGGGGGTGGCGGATGAAAAGAGGTTGATTAATGTGTACAAATATACAGTTTGATAGAAGAAATAAGCCCTAGTGTTTTATAGACCAGCAGGGTGACTATATTTTACAATATCTATTTTATATTTCAAAATGTTTATAGCATAAAGAAAAGACAAATATTTAAAGTGAGATATATCCCAATTACACTGATTTGATCTTTACAAATTCTATGAATTTATTGAATTATCACATGCACCCTGAAAATATGTACATTGATTATGTATCAATAAAATAAATATTTAAAAAGAATAAATAATGCAACTATGGAGGTTATTCTCAGTGCATGACAATATTTATTGTCAGAGTGGTAGAAAATAGGAAATTTGTTTCTAGCTATTTTTGCATATTCAACAAATATTTACTGAGTATCTACTGTATCCTCAATACAGTTGTAGCCTCTCAGGATACAGTACTGAATATAGCAGACAAAGTATCTGCTTTCATGGACCTATATTCTAATGGGAATAACAAACAAAAAACAAAATGACAAACATTTCAGGAGGTAACAAATTCTGACAAAGGAGAATATAAGAGAGTAGGTCCTCAGTGGGGGAGGGGTGTATGCTGACATAGATAAGATTCATAAATGAATATTTCCATTATTTCCATAAGTTTTATTATCTTCTAAAGAAAAATAAGTAAACAAAACAAACTCAGAAATTGAAACCCTGCTTTTACCTTAATAATTCCCAGCTCCCATTACATTTTTCCCCTGTGAAATCTATCACACAGCACTGGCTCCCAGAGAATGAAACTTCCTTCCCAATCTCTTATCTGAATTTTCCCACCGGACCAACAATTCCCAGCCTATGATATAACAAGCTTAAGAGCACAGTTCTCTTTGAATATGAAAAACTCTGGGGAACATCACAAAATTTCTCTTTATATTCAATTTATGAAGAACACATTGGACATTCTTCTAAGCACATTTTGAAATGTAAAACTAGCAGTAATGCAAAAATAGTCCTGCAATTAAGTCTGAAAAATCAATAGAAAATGTTTAGGCACTTTAATTTGTTTTCTCTCTCCATAAGGGTAATTTTTATGATGCAGGACTCTATATTAAGTTTTTTGAGTATTTAGAATGTTAGAGTTGGATAATACCCCAGAGATTGCTGACTCAACCCCCTCATTGTATAAATGAGGAATCTAAGATCCAGGAAGTTTAATAATAATAGCTTCTCATATAATGGAGGCTTGTGTGCCAGGAAGAATTGTGCCAAGTGCTTTATTTCCTATGTTAGTCAATGTTCTCCAGAGAAACAGAATCAGTAGGATATGTGTATGTATAGGATCTCTCTCTCTCTCTCCTTTTATATATTTATATATATAATATTGTCTCCTAAGTAATTGGTGAGTCTAAATTCTATAGAGCAGAAAGGCTAAAAATTCAAGTAAGAGTTAATGTTGCATTCTTGTATTTATTTATTTATGAAAGGGTCTCTCTCTGTCACCCAGTCTAGAGTGCAATGACATGATCATAGCTCACTGCAACCTCAAACTCCTGAGCTCAAGCAGTCCTTCTGCCTGAGTCTCCTGAATACCACCATACCCAACTAATTTTTCTATTTTTTGTAGAAATAGGGTCTCGCTCTTGCTCAAGGTTAATGTTGCATTCTGAAGTCCAGAATCTTCAGGCTGGAAATTCAGGCAGGTTTTCTATGTTGCAGTCTTGTAACAAAATTGCTTTTTTTTAAGGAAACCTCAGTCTTTGCTCTTAAGGCCTTTGCCTGATTGGATGAGGTCCACCCACATTATGGAGATCTGCTTTACTCAAAGTCTACACATCTAAAAAATACCTTCACAGCAACATCTAGTCTGGTGTTGCAAACCACTAGATGCCATAGCCTAGTCATGTTGACACAGATAATTAACATTCACATTCTCTTTAATTTAGTCCTATAAACTTCCTTATGAAATTGGTGTTAGGATTGACCACAGTTCACAAAGGAGAAAACTGAGAGCTCAGAGATCACAGAGGACTTGTCTAAGGTCACACCATTAGGAAGTACCTATACGAGCACAGACTTGACACAGAGCCCACATCTCCAAACATCTGCTCTATTGCTCAAGGTCGCTCAGTTAACACAGTTCCTGATTCCTATGTCCATTCATCCAGTAACTAAATATGGAGACTATGCTGTTAAGCCCATCTGATAAAGATCACCAGGGACACCCCTTATTCACTCACTGCAACGAGGAGATAATACATGAAGAGGAACCATGGGGCATCTCACTAACCAAAGGAAAACGTGTGGCTATTATAGGAAAAGGATGCAGTGTAAGTAAAAATGAAACAATCAATTATACGTAGAACTGCTTGAGTTTGAACCTATCAATATACCAGTCTAGATGTTACTGTGAGGGTACTTTTTAGATGTGTAGACTTTGAGTAAAGCAGACTGCAAGGAAATGTTGTAGTCTTTCTCTTTCTCTCTCTCTCTCTCTCCCCCAACACACACACACACAGAGCTTTTATGTCTACACAGGAATATTCTAGCATCACTAGTTGTCTCCAGTCAGTTGCCCTCCCAAAATCTGATCCCCGTTCACACATCTGCATTTTTAACCCAAGTTGTTCTACCTGGCCACTCCAAATCCCTGTAAAGAAATGAGAGCAAGTAGAAACAAGGAGAAAAAGAAGCTTGTTGCTCCTACAGTGTTCTCTCTCAGGACCTTTCTGCTCTAGGTTATGGGTGCTTTGTCTTTCTGCTGTTCTTTTCCTGCTTTAATTTAGAGTTCAGTGTTCTGATTGGATTAACGGCCAGGGCATTTTGGAAGAGCCCTTGCTCAGCAATATGCATCTGTCGCTTGCAGGGACACTATATCCCCATATACCATGTCCTCTCCTGAGCTATCTATTGCTTCACATTTTATCCTCTGCACGAAAATTGGCCTTTAGTTCACAGACCTCATTTTGTAGCACCTGTTACCTTAATAACTAGAAAACTCAGTTCAGCCAAGGGCCAGGCATTCACCAACCATTGTTCTGATGCAGGAAATAATCAGGTAGCAGGCATTATCTTTGCAGATTTCACTTTCCTGATACTATTAACTCCCAAATAGAATGCCTATGTGAAAATACATTTCATCTGTGCACGGTAATACAGTGACATTATTTCACTGAAACAATTATACTGCACTTATTTTATTACATAAAAAGTGAAAGTATATTTAATAAAACTAGCAGAACATAGTAATCTATTTGAAAGATGGCATGAAATTCTGCTTTGTCTTTTGATTATAAGACTTTTTATAAAGACGAAAATAGAAGCCCCTTTGAGTCCTGATTAATTTTAATCTAGACAGCATCATGCAATAGAAAGGGGATAGCTTTGAAATCAGATTTAGCTGAGTTGGAATCCTGGTTCTGCCATTTAGCAGTGGCGTGACCCTTGAGCAAATGACTTCACCTTTCTGAGCTCAGTCTCCTCACCAGTAGAATGAGGATTGTATTACCTATTTTACAGGATTGTAGAGGAATGATGGAGAGAAGCTACCTGAAGTACCTAGCAGCATTCATGGCACAAAGTAGGTGTTCAATAAATAAGAACCCCCTTAACATAGGAGAAAGCATGTAGGAAAGACATCCCAAGACCAAGGACTGTTTGCTTTTTATCAGCAGCTCTCTCTGCTGTCTTACTTTGCAGTCCCACCTTATCCCCTCCCATCAATCCTGGTCACACAAATGCATAGATTAGCAGCAGCCCATTACCCCTTCCATCTCCTACTGGCAAAGCAGTATTTCAACTCAAATACTGACTTTACCAGACATTAAGGTTTATCTTAGCCTATACTTAGGGTTAGAATTGGCCAGCAATCTCTAGCCACGGAAGCAGCCAGTAGATACCATGGCTATATTGCAACCCTTAAAAGATTTTCAACACACTTTCTGCCTTCTCTGCCAGTTCAAAGTCCTGATTAAATTTTACCTCCATGCAAAAGGCTTTGACTTCTTGAGTCTATGTGGATTTTTTTAATTTCTCTACAAATTACTTCCTACCACACAATCCACTCTTTATTCATATTATCTGATGCCATGTTTTTATTATTTCTTGTATGTTATTATGGCAGAATAAAACTTATTAACCTGTGGGTGTTCTCAACATTCCCTCTATGCTACGAATGAAGACTTTGGCTTGGCCTCCTTCAGTCTCTTCCCTGCCCTCTTCTTCCAAAAGGAGACATGTTGCGAACCAGTTCTGAGGTTTTGAGATGTACAATCAGAAAGAAAAGAGGAGAGATGAGAATGCATACAAGAGAAGCACAGGCACTTCTGGAAGGCTGGAGCTTTTAGGGGCATTGTAGAGATTGGTGTGGGATCAGTTGTAATGTGAGAGGAGCAGAATGAAAGAGATTTTAAAGAGTATTTCTAGAGTCTCTGGGTGCACTTGATAGATTCCAAGGAATATAAGTAGAAAATCTGAGTTATTTTTAAATTCCTATTGATGGCAAGAATCGAGTCTTTGAACCTCAACATTGCTCGCAAATTGAACTATGTGGATTAGGACTTTTAGAAGTCTTATTTTCCCCACCTGACTATCAGATTTATAAGTGTGGGAATTTGTCTTTATTTTTACTGTATTTTCTAAGCATCTAGAAAATAGATCTCTACACATGCTTCCAAACCTTGATAACACTTTGTTCACCTGACTTGATTCACTTTAGTATTGATCATCATGCCAAACAGGACGTCAGCTACAGTTTGGGCTAATCAACTCCCTATTCCTTTCTCAAATAGATGATAGATGTATTCTTAAAGAGGTGAGGAGATTAAAAGGTGCTACTCCAGAGAAATCCTAGTCTCTGGGCTGAGGATTGGAGTCTCAATGCACTCAGAAAACTTGTGGATATGGCTGAATTAAAGTTAACGAATCCCACAGTGGAAAAGGGTTCCTGTAAATTTGGATACAGGCAAGTGTCATTTGGATTTATAAAAAGAGAAAGAATGTATATTTGTGAACTCCAGAGCACTGGGCTTGACATCGACTGGGGACAAGATTCTAGAACAATTTTTTTAAAACAATGGCTTGTGAGTACTTAGAAAAGAAAGTGATAAACTCAGCATGAGCTCACTAAGAATAGTCCTGTCAGACAAACCTCATTTCCTACTGACAGAGTTACTATACTGGGAGATCAGAGAAATAGAGTAGAGATAGTATATCTAGATTTCAGAAAACCTTTTAACAAGTTCTCTCATGACACCCTTGAGGGCAAGATGGAGAAAAAGCAGCCTGAATGGTATTACAATTGCACAGACTCATAGCCAATGGGATATCAGTATCCAAAATGAATTAATTAATAAGTCCTCATAATTCAACAAAATGTTTCAATTCAATTATCATTTTTTCCAACCTCTCATGTTAGCCACTAAGTGAAGGGCTAGTGATTCAATTGTACAGATACAGAATGAAGGAAACCAGACTTGACAGCAGCAGCCTTCAAATGAGCCATTTGTATGATTACGCTTTCAAAAGTGTCGATGTAAACCTGAGATTATGTCAGACAAGTACAGTGTCTAAATAGGGTGAGGCAATGCATCTGCTCATCTCTATGCAGATGGTGGTCACTTTGGCGCTCCACACACTAAGAGAGACTCTGGATCATATCCTGAAAAAGACAGGAGGATGAAGAGACATCAATAAAATCATATTGAGAAAGAAATGTTGGAAAGAGATAACCCACAGCTACATCAATGCCCTCCAAGAAGTACAAGTAAGACAGAGCACAAATTCCAGATAGGCTTCTTGAAAGGTCATGGGTTTCCTGTAAATGGAGATGCTTAAGCGTGGTCTGGAACACAAATACACAGTGAGTGGTGGAAACCATAACTTGTAACCTTAAAGATTTTCTTTCCTAATTAGAGATTCTGTAGTCTCCCAAAGAAAAGATTCTACAAACTTATTTGTTTATTTATTCCATGATTTAATTGTAAGTTCTATATTTTTTTAGTTTATTTTAAATCAAGAAATACTTTATTCATATAAAAAAAAAGTACAGAGAAAACTAGAACCAACACTTATATACCTATTACTCAAGTTTATTGAATCTGAACATTTTGCCATATAGGCTTCAGATTATTTTTTAAGAAATAAATCATTACAAACACAGTAGTATTAATAATTATAAATACAGTAATTTTTTTTCCTTACCCAGAGATAGCATTGTTGTAGAGATGGTACATTCATGTATACCCTGTCCACATGTTTTACTTGCACTCTGAGTGTGTGTGTGTGTGTGTGTGTGTATATAATTTAACGTATTGTAAGGAGACAAATATGTAGGGTTCAGTTTACTGGAGGAGGTTGGAAACCATCACAAAGGAGATGATGCCTAGTTTTGAATAATGAGTTATTCAGGTATTCCAGGAAGAGGAGATCATTTTAGGTAAAAGAAACAGCAGCCTCAAACTCATAGAACCAAGAAAAGAGTAGGCAAATCCAAAAACATACAAATGATTTATATAGCTTTAAGGAAGAGATAAGGTGGGAGTGTGAGAAGCTGAATACAAGAAATCAACAAAAACCCAATTATGAAAGGCTTTATTCTAGAGAGGGCCATTCAAGCATTTTAATTATGGAGATACCATGATTTAAATGCATGTTAGAGAAATAAATCTGGTGGTGATGTGGTTGGAATGGTGTGGGGGGATAAGACAAGAAGACTGGGAGTTAAGTTAGCAAGTATTGAAAAAGTCCAAGAGATGATGGGAGCTTTAAATAAATCAGGATGAGGCGGACAAATTAAGAATATTGTTAATATTTGGGGGTGTATGAGGGCGTATTTTTAATAATGATGAGAGATGTTTGAAAGCTCTAAAGCAGTGGTCCCCGACCTTTTTGGCACCAGGGACCAGATTCATGGAAGACAATTTTCTAGGGATTGGGGGGTGGCCGAGCTCAGGTGGTGATGCAAACAATACAGATGAAGCTTCACTACCTTGCCCAATGCTCACCTCCTGCCCTGCAGCTGGGTTCCTAACAGGCCACACGGAGGGGTACCCATCTTCGGCCCAGGGGTTGGGGACCACAGCTCTAAAGTACGGGAGTTAGTGAGCCACCAGCAAAGTAATTATATTTCAGGGAAAGATTTATAAAATGACATATGCAAATTGTTATAATAGTAGATTAGATTAATAACATTATTAAATAATATAGCATAATGTTTTTGAAAATTGTGAAAAAACTTATTACTGTACAATTAACACCTTTTGAATTTTGGTCTTTTTTGGGGTTTTTTTGTTTGTTTGTTTGTTTTTTGAGACAGAGTCTTATTCTGTCACCCAGGCTGCAGTGCAGTGGAGTGATCGTAGCTCACTGCAGCCTAGAAGTCCTGGGCTCAAGCAATCTCCCTGCTTCACCTCCTGAGTAGCTAGGACTATAGGTGTGTGCCACCACACCCAGCTAATTTCTTTCTTTTTTCTTTTCTTTTTTTTTTTTTTTTGTAGATATGGGGGGTCTCACTATGTTGCCTAGGCTGGTCTCGAACTCCTAACCTCAAGCAATCCTCCCACATCGTCTCCCAAAGTGATAGTTACAGGTGTGAGCAACCACATCTGGCTGGTTTTGTTTTTTAAGACACCCATTTGATTTTCTTAACAATTTCTTATAAACAATTCACCAGTAATTCTGTATATGTGGTTTTTATATATAAAAATATGTATATATAATCTTATGAAAAAATAAAGACTATCAAGTACTAGTTATAATGTAGAACTATAATTTAAAAGATCATTTAATTAGTTCAGCTCTAATCATTTAGCTATGCTTCCTTTTCTTCCATTTGCCTTCATTCTCATGAAGAAGAGTATGGGGTAAGATGAGAGTGAATTCTACTCCTATTCCACGGGAATAAGAATGGAAACCTGATTGCCCCATCACCTGCCAGGAATATTTCAGAAGAGTGCTCCAAAATATTGGGTGCTAGGACCCAGCTACCCTCACATTCACAAAGCAAACTAGACCTCTAGGAACACTAAACAGGGTTGAATAATTTGATCAATTCAGTCTATTTAGTTTTCCAAAGAAACTGTTGTTTTTAATGGTGTTGCTTTGCATTGTATAACTCTAAAGTAATTAGTTATTTGCCTGAATTTTACCTTGAAGCCATTTAAATTTGTGGTACATAGACAAAGCATAAGTAAGTAACATTTGTTTAAAAAGAAAAGTGTTTCTTTTTTTTCTTTTGCTGTCTTTTTTACACTTAAAAGACAAATAAAACAATGAGCAATCTTAACAGATGACTTAATTATCAAGAGGTATCAATTATATAAATGAGTATGATGGTAAATAGAGCATATTTTCTTAACAAGTTGTTACTTCCTCTGGGACTATGGTTCTCAAACTTGAGCATGGATCAGAATCACCCAGAGGCTTGTTACAAAACAGATGGAAGACTCATCCCCAGTGTTTTTGATTCAGTAGGTCGGGGATGGGGACTGAGAATTTGTTTTTTTAACAAGTTCCCATGTGGTGATGTTGTGATGTCAGGACCATGCTTTGAGAATCCCTGCTCGAAAGATTTCCTAGTCTTTTTCCTGAGACTGGGTTCAGTGATCCTCTTAGGAGCCTCCCTTACCCCCTCTGTTTAACCCTATCCTAGGATTACCACTCTGAAGTATGACAGCTGACGGATGCATATAGCTCCTTTACCAGACTGTGAGCTCCCTGAAACCTGAGTGTGTGTCTGATTTACAACTGAGCACAGCACAGGGCCTGGATGGCAGAGAGCAGGAGATGGTTAATAACTATGTGTGGAATGGCATTGATTATTAAATAAATGCAAATTTAAGTTCTGAGAAAGAAACAGGATAGGGGTGTGTGTGTACATACAATAATATGCAGCTTAATGATGGAAATATTTTCTGAAAAATGCATTGTTAGGCAATTTCATTATTGTGCAAATGTCGGAGAGCATATTTATACACACCTAAATGACATAGCCTACTACACACCTAAGCTATGATATATCCTATTGCTCCTAGGTTACAAACCTGTACAGGATATTACTGTACAGGATACTGTAGGCAATTATAATACAATGGTAAGTATTCGTGTATCTCAACATATCTAAACATACAAATGGTACAGTAAAAACATGGTGTTATGATCTTAAGGGACCTCCATTGTATATGCAGTCTGTCATTGATGGAAATGTTATACAGTGCATGACTCTGTGTGTGTGTGTGTGTGCATGTATTTGTGATTTGAAGTACTCAAAGCAGTGATAAGAGAAATACCATGTATTCAGGGGAATAAAGAACATTAAAGAAGCAAAGATGTGTCTAACCAAAGAAAAATAAGAAATTTGAATTTAAAATTTGCTTTGTTACTATAGTATATAACAGGAATAAAATATTTTAGAAAGATCACAGTAATAAAAATGTACAAATGGTTTCAACTTTGTCAGTTATACTCTTTGGCCCACAAATGCTTTTTAATACTCCATTCTGTGTAGCTGGTAAAACTAAGAATCACCCCAATTTATCCACATATAGCCAAGGGCACACCAGAGATTAGAAAGATCACCCACATCCCAAACAGAAAAAGAGAATTATAAGAAGGAAAAAATGGAAAAGACCTAGTAGGTCATTCAGTTCTAGTCTCCAGAGTAGTGAAAGATTAAATAAAGTAGCACAGAAAAAATTATGGAAATATACCCAAGAAAACTTAAGACTCTCTGATCCTCTAATTTTTAGTGCCTCATGAAGTTCAAGGGTTTATTGTCAACTCATTTCTTAAACCACCATTCATCAAAAGAAAAACATTCCCTATAGTCTACATTAGAAATGGAAATAAGAAAGGCAATGTAAAAAGTTGATTTTTGTGGTATTAAATGACTCTCTTTTTCCTGTGTTCATGAATTTCTGGTTTGTAACTGCACTTATCCAAAATATTAAAACGACCTTCAGGCCAACCCCCTTACTTGAGAGTGAAGGGGAAAGAGAAAATTACTACAAGTTGACCATTACAGAAATTACTTTCAAGGCATTTTTCTTTGATAGCTGCAGTTTCACTCATCTTATCATCCTTTTCTGTTGACAAGTTTCCAAGATTTTAATCTTGGATTGGAAATGTTACCCTATCAGAAAGGGCTTATATTGTCAGGAGCAGTGCTGTCGTGGAATGTAGAATCATATATGAGAGCGCTTGTTGTATTGAAAAATATACCATTGCTGGGAAAGGCATTTAAATGTTTAGTCTGCTTGCTCATAAATCACTTTCAATGTGCTCAAGTTCTTAGACAACATACTGAAAGCTTTCTTATTTCTTATATTATAGCAGTGTCATTTGCATTGCTGAACTCAGGGTGATGTTGGCAATTCCAGATAAACCCTTGCTTAGAGGATTTATAACTCTGTGATTAAATTTCACCCTGGCTTAGAATCCAAAAGTAAAATTTTTGTGAGCCTTTTTTTAACCTAAAGTGGGTCTGGTATTTTAAGAAGTGGTCAGATTCACAATTTGGGTTTGCAGATGGAAGCAAGTGGCCTAAAGCACACAAAACTAACAGGGGCATTGGGAGACCTGAGCATGTTTATGGAAATTCACACACTTGCTTAGTTGTTTTAGAAACACATATTCAAGCATTTAAAAAATTTCTAACTAGTCACTTTACTGGAGATTGTTGTTGCTCTTTTTCCTTTCTTTTCTTTTTCATTTTATTGTATGGACAGGTTTTCTGCACCCTCTCAGTGAAAATATTTGAACTTTATTTGGATATCTATTTCATCTAAGACATGCACACACAGAGTACTCCCATGTTGTCTTCTTATACAAAGCTAACACTAGTCTCCCTGGAAGAGGCAAGACGGCTGAACAGAGACACCAGCTGCCTGCCTGTCTCAGAAAGAAGGAAAGGTTTTAGATGAAAAAGAAAAAAACAAACGAACAATCATAGATAGGGTGTAATTTCGAGGAAAAGTGCCTGAACCTATAAGAGATTTCAGGGGAAGAAGTTGCAGAGCAGAACAAGAAGGAGCAAGAGATCAGCAGATGTCAACCCCCGAGAACCTTGCAGTCCAGCGAAAAGGGTAGGTGGAGCAGTTTGTTTCTCCCTCCCTCACATCTCTGGCAGTCAGCAGGCTCCTGAGCTGCAGGAGAGCCTTTCTACCCTCACAAGCCCAAAGGCTGCTGCTGCCAGTGAACTGGGAGCTTCTTGAGGACAAAGCAAGTAGTTGCCCCCTCCAGTAAATGCAGGAGATTGGTTCCAGGACTGCCCGGGTTTAATCGAATCCATACATGCTCAAGTTCTGTAGTCTGCCCTACATAACCCATGTACGGGAAAAGTCGGCCCTCCCTTTAGGTGGGTTCGCATCCTGCAGATATTGTATTTTTAATCTGTGTTTGGTTGAGAAAAAGCCACATGTAAGTGCACCCACACAGTTCAGATCTGTGTTATTCAAGGGTCAACTGTAGTTTTAAATACTTGCTTGTTAATGAATACAAATAAACCATGAACTCTGCTCAGGAGACAGTTTTTTTCTTGGTATTACCTTTTTTAATATTCTTTTTTATTTTCATAGATTTAGAAGGTGAAAGTGAAGTTTAGTTACATGGATATATTGCATAGTGGTACATCTGGGCTTTTTGTGTAACCATCACCAGATTAGTGTATTACCGTTAGGTAACTTCTCATCCCACACCCCTCTTCCACCCTCCCACCCTTCCGTGTCTCCAGTGTCTATTATTCCACTATGTCCATGTGCACACATTATTTAGCTCCCACTTATAAATGAGAACCTGCAGTATTTGACTTTCTGGTGTGAACAGTTTTAAAAGAACTAGTAAGAACCAAGAAAGTCAGAGAGAGAAAGAATAAAGCCAAGTAAAGACAAAAATGAGAATTCTAGGCCAGGCGCGGTGGCTCATGCCTGTAATCCTAGCACTCTGGGAAGCCAAGGTGGGTGGATCGCTCGAGGTCAGGAGTTCGAGACCAGCCTGAGCAAGAGCGAGACCCCATCTCTACTAAAAAAAAAATAGAAAGAAATTTCTAAAAATATATAGAAAAAATTAGCTGGGCATGGTGGCGCATGCCTGTAGTCCCAGCTACTCAGGAGGCTGAGGGAGGAGGATCACTTGAGCCCAGGAGTTTGAGGTTACTGTGAGCTAGGTTGATGCCACGGCACTCTAGCCCGGGCAGCAACAGAGTGAGACTTTTTCTCAAAAAAAAAAATGAGAATTCTAAAAGATGGTCCTTGGTGTGGGTAGAACGTACAACAGCAAGCCTCTGAATCTATTTATAACTAAAATTGAGAGTAAAGAAATTTGGATAGAACTGGAGGCCATTATCCTAAGTGAAGTATCTAAAGAAAGGAAAATCAAACACCACATGTATTTGTTATTAAATTAAATTGAAACTAACTGATGAGCACACATGTGTACAGAGGGAAGTAAAACTCAGTGGAAATCAAGCAGGGGGAAGGGGGTGGGCAAAAACCTACCTAACGGGTACAATGAACACTATCTGGGTGATGGGCACATTTATAGCCCTGACTCAAGCATAAAAAAGCAATTCATGTAACCAAAAACATTTGTACCCCCATAATATTTTGAAATAATAAAAATAAATAAATTAATAATTAATAAATAAATTTTTTTAAAAAATCACCAGTATCCCTGTCCACTACCTACCATCTGAAGTTATTCTCTAGGTCTGAAACAAGACATTAATAAGCTAAAATTTGTTTAAAGAGAGAGACAAGTTAGAGTATATTGACAGGAAGGCTTTGAAGTGAGATGAAATGGAGTTATAAATATGAAGCAATGGAGTTATTATATAAATATGAAGCAATGAAGTACTTCTGAGAAGCAGAACTTGGAGATTCAGAATAACAAAAAGGAAATTAATCAAAATGTTTACTGAGTTTGAAAGATAATTGTTAGCTTTTTCTAGACTAGAGAATGGGAGTAGTTGAGCACAGAGCTAGCTAAGGGAAGGTATTCTCTTCAAGCTTTCTAGAAGTTTCCTCCAACTCACTCTACCTTTGTGAAAACTAAGTAAAAGACAATACAGATTTACTTGCTTTGAAGAGAAATGGATTGGTAATGATAAACCTAAATATTATACTATAGTTGAGGAGAGAAATATGTCCTGCATAAAGGGAAGTGTCTTTCTATTAATACATAGGATGACAAATGTTGTTCCTAAGGACTCCTGCCTCTGTGTAGTTCCTACACACAAAAAATGTGGCTATAATCAAATTGACTTCAATTTTTCAACTTAATGCTAAGGCAAAGATTTGAAAAGTAGCTAACATCTCTACGTCTATGGGAGAACCACAAGGCAACCCAAGAATTCTGTGGACATGGGGACTACTTGAATGGATTGAGATGTTCCCAGTAACGAAATCCAGCAGAATGTGCAGATGTCAACATCAGAGGCCAGCTGTGGGAGAAGGAGACGCCACCTTCCAGTGATAGCTCTGCCCCAGTGACTTAAACAGACCTCTGATGTGATCTGACTTACATGTTGGAAAGATCACTCTGGATGCAGTATGCATCCTCTGAGGTTTGGTGGAGACCAGTGAGGAGCCTGTTATAGAAATCCAAGAAAGACACAATGGGCAGATATGTATATGAAATAAATGGAAGTGAAAAGGAGATGTTATAATTTGAGAGATATTTAGGGGAAAGAATTGACAGAGACTGGTGACTGACTGGATGTGAGATAGGGGTAAAGGAAAAGAAAATTAAGTAAAACTCTAAATCTAAAATGTTAAATATCAGGTTATAAATTAGTGAAAATAGACAGAATAAGAATGCATATGTGAAGTATAGTTCATCTCGCAACATGAGATACCTAGACTGGTGAAAACAAGGCTGAAAGGAAACTAAAGACAAGTAATCTAGAGTTCATGGAAAAAGCATGACACCAAAATAAACAGAGGGTCATGACAGCCCTGTTAATACACATACCCACACTTCCCTCTTGAATAATCTCGCTTCTCTGCATGTGCTAAGAAACCGTGTATGGATCAAATAAACAGTCCGTACCAGTATTTATCAACGGATATATCAGGGAGCACAATTATAAGGGTAGAAGGAGAATGAAATGACCTTGAGAGGTCATAAAGCCTAAGCTGGCTTCCAAGAAGCCCACAGCCTCTGCAATGAATTATAGTCAGTAAGACTGTGCCAAGCCAAGCAAGGGGAAAAAGAAACACAGCTGTACTGTGCCGTTAAAAATCGCAACTGACTCTCAAAATGCCCTGGGGAAATGACCAGTTTATGAAAAAGGAGTCCCAATACTAAAATTAAGGTGTCTAGTTTATTGACTGGCTGGACAGTCGTACCCCTAAATGAAGTAGAGAGTACAAGAAGAGAAGCAGAATTGGACGGAGAGAATGGTTTCATTGGGAATATGTTGACTTTGAGGGCCAGTGACACAGATGTCCATTAAGTAAGTGAATGTGCAGGACTAGAGCTCAAGAGAGTGTGAGGTCTGAGGACAAAAACATTTCTCTTGTTCACACTGAGAACCTCACAAAGCATAAGCATAATTTTTATATATGATATGTTTTCAAAAGTTTGGTCTCTTTATTCTGTATTATAAAAGACCAAAGACTTCTCCTACCTGGGGGAATATTAATAAAAAGGATGACAAAGAGCAAGGTAAAAGCTCCATCCTGGCACACTGAGAAGCCAAGGAGACAGGATTCTAAAAAGAAACAAGGAGCTTCTGTTTCCAGCAGATTCTCAGACCAGATTCTATGATGGACTCTTCCACTGAAAACAACAAAGAATGCTGGATAAAATATAAATTACGTGTGTTAATGAGCTGGCGAAAAATTAAGGAAGCCTCATGGGCCAAAGATTAAGTAAAAGAGAGAATCTGGTTCACCCTGGGGTTAAATAAATGTAGAAAGTCATTTCTTGTATTATTATATTTTATATTCTTATTTTGTAAATACACATCCATGTTGCTGAGTATTTTCAATGTGTCCTTTCAGTTGCCCTCTCTATTTTTCTCTGCACTGCTCCATACACCCTGGGGAGGTTGGTCTTTGGAGGATACATTAAACAAATGGCTACCTTTCCTGTGGTTTCTAAGTCTGGCTGTGACAGCAGGTAGGGTATCAGGGAGTGAGATCAAATTTATGTATTTCCCTGGGTCTTTCTCTGCCAGGTAGCCATAGGTTGGCCAAGTTCCTCTGCCAAAGACCACAACCCACATCAGGAGACCCTCTCCTACAGCTACTAAACCTATAATAAGTGCTCCTCCCTGCCCCTCAGACCGTGGTTTGGTAGAGGGGCAGGTAATGGTTCTAGGATGCTGCAGCACCAGTGAGCTTCACTGTCTTCTGTTGCTTTCTCTTAACGCTGCTCACACCTTGGTAAATAGTCTTCCATTAACCCTCCGTAGCTTCCCCACTTGAGAGTGCCATCTGTTTCCTTTCCAGCCCTGACCAGTGTGGCTGTGCAATATTTAATAAAGAAAAATATTTTTAGAAAGTGGAAGAAGAGTGGTTAAAAGTGCAAAATACTGTAGAGATTGTTTTCCTTTGGTGCTAAGAAGGAAATAATAGATACAGCCAACAGGGGGTAGCTAGTGACCTTGATAAGTAGGGAATGGTTTTGCATGGTCTGGGGAGAGGAAGGTGGTCAGCAGCCAAGTCTAGAAAAATGAGAATGTGGAGTCAAGACAGGTAGACGTTTCTTTCAAAAAGTTTGTCAGTAAAAAAAGATCAAAGATGGTCTAGTACTTCAAGGTTGCAGAGCCAGTGTGTGTGTGTGTGTGTGTGTGTGAGAGAGAGAGAGAGACAGAGAGAGAAATAGAGAGAGAGACCCACTCAGAGAAGAGATTGCAAATCAAATTGTTAAAAAGAATATTGATGAGTGGAGATCCAGGTCCAAGAATAAGCAAGAAGAGACAGAATCAGGATGGTGGAGAAGTAAGAACCTTTCTCTTTTGAGAAGTAGAAAAAATAAGGTCAATATTAAGGGCTGCAAGTTTCAGGCATTTGTCCTTGCCAGTTGTTCTTTCCTTTCTGAAGCAGGTACAATAAGGTTTTCTGCTCTGGCAAGGAGATATGAGCTTGGAGGCTTAAGGAAACTGGTAAATTTTGGAAGAGCTGCTGTGGGCATTGGAAGGGGTTTATTTACTTTTAATAAATCATCTTTTGACAGCCAACTCCATGGGGGGAGTTGAAGAAAGACTACTGGAGTGTCCAACAGATATGTTTCCTCGGCTTTCTGGGATGGGAGATGAATTTCTGTTGGTTTCTATTGTTGTGGCACACTAAAGGTAACCCAGCCTCTTGTAAATCTGACCCAAGGATTACAAATACACATCAGGCATCCCAACAAAGGACACACAGCAAGAGCAAAAAGCAAGGGAACAAATGAAAGATAGCAACAGGAGGGGAAAAAAACCTAGCAACCAGCAAATAACATCATCCAAATTCAACCCATGCAGTCACTGGTGGTTTAATAGGGAAGCAAAGAAAAGTGGGTTGATGAGGCTTTGCAGCTTAATAAAATGTTTTTGTGGATTGAGGAAATAATATGTTCAGAGAGTTTTGTGTTCCTCCATCAACAACGGTATGGGATTCATGGAAGTGACTCTTCTTTCTCATGTCTGACAATATATTTATCACTATTTGCTTATATCCTGAGACCCCATGAGAATGGCTCCATCCTGTTGCCCTGCCAACCCTTCTCAAGTAGAAGAGTTCAGGCACCACTTTGTGTTTGATTGTTAGACTTCTTATTGAAGCTGACCAAAATAGAAAATCTACCCACTGGTGGCAGTAAATGTCAACAATGTGAACAACTCTAGAAATGAAAATAAGACTATAATACTCAAGCTACCTAAATGCAAGTGACGTGAGCCTCAAAAGTTCTGTTTAATCATTTGTATAGCTAAAATTGTATTTTAATGTGTCCACAGTATGCAAAGTATACCAAAGAAACTCCATCAACAAGGTGAGAAAAGGGAGGGAGTGAGCATGCAAAGCTTCAGATCCCCACTCTCCCTGCCTGTTCCTTCCTGACCAGAACAGTTGAGCTTTTACATTTTTCAAACAGAGTCTCTAGGTAAGATTATGTCTGAGGATTTTTCAGGTGAAAATGTTGAAAACCATTGCACCAAATGAACAAACAATTTAAAGGAATTCTTTGACAAATCAAGAATTATTTTTATTTATTGCATAAACATTTATTGAGCATCTTCTGTGTATGAGACTCTTCATTGCACTCTGATGGGCATGAAGAGGTTGAAAGCAAAGGAGATAATGGGGAGGGAGAATAGAAAAAGGTTAGTTAATTAATGGAGTTTGGTCCTTGAGACGGGTGAGTGTGATCTTGAGCACAGGGAAGGGAATAACCTTAGCTAGATAAACAAAACCTTGTGTCCACAATGAAAAGCAAGTCACAAATGGTTTTTGGGAAGACAAGGGTTGAATGGAGAGGGGAAAAGCTGAAAATATGAGTAAATTAAGGCCGGTAGCCTTTATTTCCTTTATGAATAGGTCTGCTGCATTTATTGCACAGTCATCAACAGCCTACCATGTGCCAGACATTATGTTCAAGGAGGGCTGTAGAGATGAATAGACACAGGCTGTCCCTTGGGAGCTTACAATCCAGTTGAAGCAACTAGACAAGTAGAAACAAGACTGTATTTAAGATTGAATATGAGAAAATCCATAATAAATGGGATAGAAAATAGATACTACATGAATACAGAAAAGATCACTTTTGACCTAGCTTCCCAGAGAAAACCAAGACAGAGATGAGATTTTCCCTAAGTTTTTGAGGATGGTTAGGTTTTCAAAAGATGGAGGTGATGGGGAGCTGATTGACATAGGGGAGTTCTGCTTGATAATATGTTGGTGATCTTTGTATATCATAGGCTAGCATAGCCTGCATTTCATAAAATAAGGTAGAAATGTCTTCTAAATATGTTATCTCACTTAATCTTCACAATAATCTGGCAGGCTAGAAACGATTGTCACCATTGCCCGAATGGAGAAATCATCTTAAACGAAGGAAAATACTTTCTCGATGATGTATCCTTGATAATGGGCAGAGCCAGGGTCATGAACCCAGGTCTGTCTGAGTCTAAAGTCCAGGTTGTATCCTCACTACCAAACTGCCTCTTCATTGGTCACTTTCAATCATGCTTGCCCTGCCCAGCTTTCTCTGAATCTCTCAAATAACCTGCACATGATAGCAATCAAAACACCTTTTTAAGAATAATTACATATTGCTGAGAGACCTTTATCAAATGTATACTAAAAAAACACATATCCTCTGTTAAACTTCAACAGGTTTCCATTTATTATAAACAGAGACAATGAGTTCTTCAACTAAAAAGGTCACTCTAGAGCCTAATTCTCATAGGCTATGGTGTGGCTCTGAGCACCTTCAGGGAGGCTCATTTCTTAATCATTTGTGGATCTTCAACACCTGACCCAGTGCCTAGTACAGAGGAAGAATCCAACTAAAGCTAATTGAGGGGAAATGGGTGAAAATCAAATATTCCCTTCGCTTTTAATGAATGATCTGATGAAATTAAGTGGAGGAAAATGTCCGATCTGGCAAGCTCTCCTCATGTTAAATCAACCAATAACATGATTCTACAATACTCATAACTTATAGTGTTGATTTGTTTCTTTACATTTTGACCTGGTGGTGTTTCAATATCCAACTCAAGACCTACCACTCAGTTGGTATTTGTTTAATTCTAATGATCACCTGTGAGATAAGATGTATGATCTTCATTTTGCAGCTGAGGAAACAGGAGGCTCAGAAATAGTTTCGTGATTTCCATCAATTCACCTAGCTAATAAGTGGTGGAGACTGCATTTCATCCTAAAGTTTGATTACATGTCTGAAAAACAAAATTTGTAATAGAAATCTTAGAAGAAACCTATTCCAAGAAGAACTAACTGACTTTTTCTCAAAAGAAGGTTCTGTATCCCTGGGCCCAGCAAAGAAAGCCACTTTGCTCTTGACTTTGCTCAGGAGATATAAAGAGAAGATTTTGTCACAAAGATAATCTCTGCAAATGAAATTGGAAGATCCAGGAAACTTGAGAAAATAAAATAGGCAGATTTAATTTTCTATATCTATCATTAATCTTTTAAATGGATTTTATAAGAATTTTATTACACATAACTCTAGTCCTGAAATCTAACTCAAATTTACAGAAGCTAAAATTTCCATAAAATATAAAATGTGAATAATTTAGATTACATCCTACTGTACAATAAATATATATCTCAGACAGGAAGAGATCTATAACCTCATTTCCCTCTTGACATCCGCAGAACAGCTTTCCCTGGCAAAAAGTTTGCTGACTCCAGCAATTCAACCAGAGCCCTAACAAAGCAGAGCATAGTTCTCTTTGGTTAAAATGCCTTTCTTATCAAAGACAGGTTAGAGAACAGGATCTGAAATCAGACTATCTGGTTTTGAACACCAAATCTGCCACTTAAAATCTATGTGACCTTGGGCAACTTATAAGCCCTGTCTATAAAGCCGTGGTCTAGGTCTTGGTCTAGGGATTATTATAAGACCCAAATTTTTAAAAGCATATAACTTGATTATATTATTTCTTGGAACACATCAAGCACTCAATAAATGTTAGTTATCATCATTATCATCATATATATTAGCATATCTTCATGTTCACCAAAGCCTGGGCCAGATTCTCCACCTGTCCTTTCATTGTACTGGGCCAGTGGCAGGTGAGGCTCCATTCAAAGCAATGGCCTCCACAGAGATTATTCTTAGAATCGGAGGCAGGAATTCAGAGGACACAGCTGTTTTCAGAGTTGCCATTATTCATAAGGTACTCACTATGTAACAGGTGCTTTGCATATGCTATTTCAAATTCTCCCAGCAATTTTGCAATTCAAAATTACTTAAATTTTACAACTAAGGAAACCAAATCCCCAGGAATTCATGTTGATATTAGGTGTTAGGATCCAGAATGCTAACTCAGGTCTGTCTCACCACACAATCCCTGTTCTTTCCACTGCATCATCACCTGGTACGCATTAAGCACCACTCCATCCCTGTACTGTGCCCTGCCCTGCTTTTGGCATCTGTGCTGCTCCTGGAGCCCACTCCCTCACTCTGCCTCATGCCTAGCTTGACACTGCGTCCTCTGACAGGGATCTGGACTTGGCCTGCCTCCCTGACAACCCATCTAAGTTACTTGTCCAGTGTTCTAGTCTCCCTTCTACTTCCTTTCTTGAGGAAATCATAAATTTATTTTAGCTAGGGTATCAACAGACATGAATTACCTAATTATAAGCCCCCTAGAGTAATAAGGAAGACAATGATAAACATGTCCTTCTATTGAAAACATTCCAGGCTTATTCTCAATGGTTATCATGTTGTTATCTCAGTTCTCACAAAGTCCTTTCACAGGAAATGAAACTAAGTTTACTTAACTAACTGAAAGTCACAAAGCTAGTGACTGGCTGTCCAGACATTGCCCAGGACTGCCTGACTCCAAAAACCAAACTGTAAAGAGCATTTTACTTTTAATCGTTGAGGTACTAGTCAAAACTTAGACAGGGGCAAGTGTTGCTTGGGAGGTAGAAATGAGAGGTATAACTTCTTAGCTGTCTACTTGTCCCATATTTACATCCCACACAGTCAGCAATTTGGGCAGTTTCCAAGTCAATGATCATGACTATCACTCAAGGTTTCATTTGACTATTTCTTTCCCAGTCTTAACTCCCATTAACTCAAGCATTAGGCTCCCAAAATATACATTTTAAAAATGAGGACACTCCTGAAAACCAAGAAAAGAGTCAAGATCAACAAGATCTTCTGACAATTCCAAACACCTAGGGCATGGTTTAAAGAGGATGATACACCCCTGGATGGTGGGAGGATGTTAGATGAGATCTCACAGAGCTTGTCAGATTTGTGATTATTCCTTTTAGTAGATTCTTTGCCTATAGCTATGAAATAAGGAGATGGATAATTAAAAAAAAAAAAACCTACAAAGAAAAGGGTTACAACCTTAAATCAACGGTGCAAATTGTGCAACTCCCCAAAGAACACAATGATGATGTTTGCAGGATCCCGTCAGTGAATAAGAGCTAATGCCAGAGTCCTTTAAGGCAGTTGAAAAGATTTAGTTTATGATCCTTAGAAATTTATTTGTACAAGGTGTGGCACCTACTTGGGATAAACCTACAAAGATATTTTGATAGGTGACAGATTTTATATTACAAATGTGGATTTAATGTAATAGAACAAAAGCAGACCTGACTTTGCAAAGCCTAGGGATGTGTTCCTCCCTTTATAACTGTCTGCAGTAGGAAGTCAGGCTTCATTTCCTCATCTGTCCCTAACTCACAGGGTGGCTGAGAGAATCAAAGGAGGTAATATATCTGAGAGGGCTCTGTGAACTTAAAACACCACTAAAAACTGTAAGGGATTATTGTATTGTTGTTATCATAATGGATATTATAGACTCTTCCTAGCTAAGGACTATCAGAAGTCAGATAAGATTTCCTAGAGTGGGGGGTGGGGGAAGAAATACAGGGTTATTATTAATTCATTTAGGCTTTGTGCCAATTGAATTCTAGCTCTAGAGCTAACTATTTCCTGTAATTATGATTTAGCAGTGCCAGAAACAAATATAGCTATCAAGTTCATCTACTTGCACTGAGAACAAATTAGTTCATAAAATGTAGTGGATTTTATCTCTAAATTGAAATTTTGGCCTATGTCAGTAACAGACACTAAGTCATTTGTGTTTTTCTCAGTGTAGCAATTTTGGTTAGCTGATGTTTTCGGGGGGGGGGGAGTAACCATTAAGAGTAAGGTAAAGTAATTCAGAGAAAAATATATTCCTATACAGTGTCCTAACAAAAACCTATTTATGATAGCAAAATTTTCAGATGTTTTTAAAGACTGTAATTTTATCTGGTCTTTGAGATTAGTGGTTCTAGCAACTTTAGCTTGTGTAAGAATCACTATGCCTTACACCCATACATTTTGAGTTTTTAGTTCAGGGCAAGGACCCCAGATTCTCTATGTTTAATAAGAATCTTAAGTACTTTTGTGCAGGAGGCCTTCGGAATCACTGTTGGAGATTATAGGATTGCAAACTCAAACTAGGTGCCTGTCTAGACTAGGGCAAGACAGGTAACAGAAATGAGTGAAGCAAACCTGTGGCTTCGATAGTGACCAGGGGAAGCCATGGCTCTCCTTGAGGGTGCAGTAGGTACTTAGCATAAGTCAGGTGTTACAGCGAATAAATAGACATCCAGTTTTCCAGGTGTTTCAATATTTTAAGAGATGCCAAAAGCCTCAATTTTTGTGTATGTGAAATGTCCTGATTTTTAAAATGTTACCTCCACATTTAAAATACTGTGTGGATTAAACAACACATTTGAAGGCTACACATATCCAGTGAGAGGCTCTTTGGATACCTCTATTCTAAGCTAGAATTCCTTGCAAGTTATAGAGTATGAGCCTTAGTCATGAATGAATGAATGAATGAATGACACGTTAACTCTTCAGGATTTCTGACCTTACATGCTTCTAAAGCAAAGATCTATGCTAACACTTGAAGTAATTAGAAATGATCACCCCTTTGTTTTCAGCAGGAGGAACTGTCCAATGAGACAACTGCATGCTTGTTCATTGTAGACACGTCTTTCGCTCAACAGTAACATTTTATTTTGTTTCAGGTGCCGTTGTCTACCTATCTTTCATGGTGCAGCTCATTGCATTTTTAAAAGATGTTTTTTTCCAGGAGCTAATTGAGCTTTATCTATGTGAGTGAGCTAGAATCTGTCACTGACAGCCTGCAGAAGGCCATTTCTTCAATTGCTTGAAAGAACGAAAGAGTCAGACATGACAAACTGCAGCTCGGAATACCTGGCAGCAAGCCCATTAGTGCTGCTGTGCCAAGATGCACTAATAAATTACTTAGAGAACACAGACTCACTTTATTCCCATCATGAAACTCACCACCCTAAAAACAAGGGAAAAAATTTGATTTTTTTTTTTTCTATCATAGTTTGTCAGGGCCTTTTGGAAACAGAATGCATTATTTATTTTTTACAAAACATAATTGCTGGCAAATCCACTTCAGTCTATGAAAACAGCTTTCTTTTGTTTCTTCTATGATTTCTAGAGAAACAAACCTTGGGCTTTCTTTATACTCCTTACTCTGTGCCAAGAAGCAACTGTTAACATAGTAGCAACTCTAGCAAATAAAAAATCAAACTGTGCATTTCTTTCCAGTTCCATTATATAAACTGGGTCCTATTGCCTTAGCTTTTCTTGTAACCTAAGAAACAATTGACTTTTTCCTACGGGGTGGAGCAAGAGTACCCCATTTTACCAAAAGGTTCTTCTCACTGATTTAAGGGATTGAGAATAAGTTGTGAAACATGTCCACCAGTATTCTGGGGATTTGCTCAATTTAGCTTGGATCAAATCCTTCCGTAAACACAGAAAGCTCAATAGGATTCTTGATTTTACACTGATGAGTTCCTCTCTGATAAGTTTCTTTCTGCTGTCCTCATCCCAATTCCAATGCTCATTTCTGATTATGTAGCCCTGTGCTACCTCACAGATCTTGGTATTTGTGTGTGTGTGGTCTTAGTTGTGGATATAGCCCTTGCCATAACTGAATCACTGTGCCAGTGGAAGGGGAGTCTCTGTTAGCTAGCCTGGGTGAATGAGGAGCTTTTTGAGGGACAATTCTATCAGGGACAACATAAAATGGGGAAGGGCTTGTTCCCTACATGAAAAGTAGTCTGTTATTGCCAGATGATAGAGGATGGGATATACGTAATCAAGAGCAAAGCAATCAATTTAAGTCCATTAAGTTAGTTTGGGGTTCAAAACGTGAGTGTTATTTTCAAACACCCTGAAGTCCAGTCTAATGTAGAACTTCACACAAATATTTTTGAACAATTGAAGCCTTATAGGAATAAGTACATGAAGATTTGCAAGAAATCTTTGACATGAGGAAGATACTCATTTGAAGTTAAGATTTCTTATAACAATTGTAAACACAGCCTCAGTATTATTTACCCACATGCTGAAAATATTAGCAAGGTGACAAAGATGGGTGGGCTATCAGAGGACTTGCACAGGAAACTCAATTTAAGTATCTTCCCCAGCTAATTCGCCACTAGTCATTCATTGGATGTAGTCCTCCAAGTAAATTACCTTGACAACAAAAGAAGCAGCTGTTCAGCTGACAGCCTGAGTCATAGGGACAGGAGGTGAAGATGCCTCAGGAGTTCCTGTGCTCACCACTTGTCCTGATGACCGAGCCTATGGAGCCATGAAATTTTCATCCACAATGCAGGACTGGGCTACACTAAAGTTGTTATTATAATAGCAAATCCGGTCTCTGTGTTCTGAGCTGCTCAGGATTGAGACTGGGATGGGGAAAAAAAAACTGGGAGTGAGAAAATATCATTCTGGTGCTCATACTTTTTAACAGACTCAAAGTTCAGAATATGTGCCCTTTATCATACATTTCCATCATGTACAAACCTTTTCAGATTACTTTTGCTGCAGCTTCGAGGGAGAGATCAACCTACTCCCAAGGCAAGGTTACTCCCATATATTTCCAATAAAATAGAAACCTTCACTCTTTGCCACCTGGGTCGTCTTTTTCTTCACGTGAATGTCCCTTCCCTGGGAAATGCCTACTTGCTTGTTCTGTGTGTATGCATGCACACTGGCAGCTAAAAGAAATGCAATCAGAACACAATGTTCTATATGTTCCTCCAGTTATTCCACTGTATTCACAGCTTCTTCTTTCATCATCCATTATCAATTTTTCCTAAATGACTTCCTCTAACAGTTGTTACTACCTATATATTTCTGTTTGATTCAGTCACTCCTTCAGCAGACATTTATTTTGTACCTTCTTTGCATCAGACCCATGATGGGCATTGACAATAAACAATAAATTGTTTGATTCAACCAACATGTGTGTGCCAGGCACACTTTCAATATGCTAAGGATCTCACAATATAACAGGAAGGAGAGGCAAATCAGAATATATTTATTATAATATTATAATGTTTAATTACTTTCCCCAAAGTGTGTTTCGGAGGCACAGA
Source organism: Eulemur rufifrons (assembly GCF_041146395.1). Taxonomy (NCBI): domain Eukaryota; kingdom Metazoa; phylum Chordata; class Mammalia; order Primates; family Lemuridae; genus Eulemur; species Eulemur rufifrons. The sequence continues at coordinate 245,661,477 of NC_090989.1, forward strand.
GTGGATGTGAAATCTGAGCAGACCCAGAGATAGCCATGGGGAAGAGGTACAATTCTTTCACTTTGGCCGAGTCAAATTCATGTTCTGGTTGTCTTCCCAGTTATCTGTTTAGAGTGGAATGGATCACTTTATACTTGGATATTCTCAGGAGAGAGCTAGTTCTTGCTCTGAAGAAATCTGACAAACTCAAGCCCTCCATGGGTCTCTTCCACCTCATGCCCACCATCCTGACATCCCCAGCAACATCAGCACCTGTGCTGAGGTCTCTTCCTCTCCCCCTATCACTTTCTTGGCTGACAAAGGAGGGAAGAATGCTCAGGAAAAAAATAAAACAAAGTCACTTGGGTTGTTTTCCAAAAATGTGTTGAAATAAAATACGAAAAATAGCAAAACCTCATTGAATCTGTCTCTTTGCTTAGGACTCATGGCTCATTCTGTGAGAACCTTAATATTGAAAGTTTGCTCCCTTTGCTTTGAGCTTTAATGTCACATAATTCTGATCTATTACAACAGTTGAAATAGAAGATAGTGCAAATGTCAATCTGTTGTGAATTTCTTATGGTTTCCTTTCCTCTTAAGAACTGAGCCATCACTAGAGGGAGCTCAATGTTACTCATGCTTGTTCAAAATCCATATAGACGAGGAACTCAGAGCCACATTAGGGAACATGCATTTGCAAATGTAATGTTTACATTCTGATTCTTTGGGAGTAATCTTGAAAGTCCATGGCATGTCATGTTTGTCATTTTGTTCAGGCACATTTGTCATTTTGTTCAGGAATCAGGTTTTCTTAAGCCTGGAAATTCATTAATTAGTTAGTGTGTAAGCCTAGCCAACCACCTGGTATCCATATATCAGCCCCACTGTGTTGCAATTTACTTGTGACTGTACATAATATTTTTTGCTATATACAGATTTTATACAAGCAATTATATGTGGTAATATTCCTAGCAAAAAGAGAGATTCACCAGTATCTCATAATATATCCCTTATAAATACTAAGACTCTACTTCATTGCATTATTTACATTATCCGGTTTCTCCCTGGCATTGGAACAGTAACCAGCACAAAGAAGATACACCATAATTTCTTATTAAATAAATATATAATGCAGTGTCAGCTATGAGTAGTTCCATGTGAGATACTTCAAACACCAAGAAAATCTACAAAACACCAAGACTTTCAGAAATTATTTTTCTATGCTTTCCATTTTATTTTTCCATTTTCAAAAGCTTAAGGATGCCCAATCATATATTTCCAGTTTGAGAATGTCATAGGATGCTTAACTCATACAGCTTTCCACATAAGGTGATATTTGGAAGTCTAACCTCTTCCTTTCTGAGGCTTATATAATCCTTCTGTAAGCAGGTGCTGTTACAGGGAACTTTAGTTCTCTGATCTTAAATGATATCTTCTGCCAACCTGGAACTTTAATGATAAATTTGGTATTTATGCAATACTGGCAAATTTGCTGGAAAGAATATAGGCTCTGAAGCCAGAGAGATACAGTTTGTAATTATGGCGCATCCTCTTGCTACCTGTGCACTCTGAAGCCAGTTAATAAACTCCTCTGAGATTTCATTTCTTCTCCTGTAAAATGTGAATTGCAGTGAGTTAAATGGTGGCTCCCAAAAAATATATGTCCAGATCCTAATTCCAAAAACTTGTGAATATTACCTTATAGGGAAAAGAAGGAACATTACCTTATATGGCAAAAGATATAAGTAAGTTAAGGATCTTGAGAGGGGAAACTTATCCTGGGTATTCTGGATGAGTCCTACATGCCATTGTATACATCCTTATAAGAGAGAAGCAGAGGGGGTTTTAGGGACAGACACACATAGAAGACACATAGAAGATGAGTCAATGTGACCACAGAGATAAAGATTGGAGCGATGTAGCTAAAAGCCAGAAGCAAGTTACAGATTCTCCCCTAGAGCCTTCAGAGGATGTGTGCCTTGATTTCAGACTTTGGCCAAAACTATGAGAGAATAAAATTCCATTGTTTCATGTTACCAAGGTTGTGGCCATTTGTCATGGAAGCCACAGGAAATGAATAAAGAGATAATAGCCACCTTGCAGAGTGAACATGAAGATCAATGAGAATGTAGGTTAGGAACCTGGAACAAAGTGAGAACCAAATAAATAGTGACTATTGTTATTGTCATTACTTCCTATCAGGTGGTATGCATGCAAATGTTAAAACTTCAAATATTGACAGAATAGGACTAATCTTTTCCATGCTTCCAAGAGATGAATAATCAACAAATGGCCCCAATTCATCTTTCCAACTACATCTCCTACAATATACCTTATACTTATACTTAGGATAATTACTTATGCCAGTTTGCCAGGGGGGCTATCTTGGTTTATTATCTTGCCTGTTGTCCCACTGTAATTATAGATGGTTCTCCCTTTCCCCCTCAAAGGGCTCTTAGTTGGACAATAAATAATATGGTTTCCCTGTCTACACACCAAGTATGGTGGAATGTAGTTATTAACAATCATTGTTTGTGTACCATGGGCCAGGAAACACTCTAAGCATTTAACTCGTATTGACTCACTTAATTCTCACAAAGTTTTATCCCCACTGTATCCAAGAACACACAGATAATGAGCACTTGAGTTGATGCTGGTTCCCAGACCAACCTGTACAGGTCAAAATCTAGACTCCACTGCCACTTTATTTCTTGAAAGTGTCCCTGAAAATAACTATTCTCACATGTCTTTGTATTTACTGATCAGTTCTCAGCTGCAGTGCTAAGCCACTGCTATATTTCAATCAATTATGGAAGTTGAAGTCCTATGCATTATTTATTATTAACAATAGCATGAGTGTTGCATTTTCAAATTATTCTTTAAACAACTTAGAGCAGATTCAAGATTACCCCTACAATATCATAGCAATCACCTGACATCTGAGTAACAAGAGAAAGAAGGGAAAAAGAGCTGAAGCGATAATGGACACACCCATAGGAATATGTGGCACTTGAGAACACAATTGAATCAAGTTTCAGTGGAGAAAAATAAAGCAACTGAGAATGACAGACTTTTCTCATCCTGTTTCCTTTGTCTGAAGCATCTCCCTTCATGATCTCGTGTTGAACATCTACTTTTTCTTCCAGGCTCAATTTGGATAGCCATGAACACATTCCCAGACATCTATGAAGAACAAATCGTTCCTCTTCAGAATGTGCATCACTGATGAATCAGTTTTGTCATGATGATACCATACTACATTATACGTGACAGAGATGCTGGTCTGTCTCCCTAGTTTCTCTGTAGGACCCTGTGAGCAGGAACTGTATCTTTCTCTTTTCTCTACCCCAAACACCGGTTACTGTTCTTTGCACATAGAAGAGGCTCCCAAGATGTTATTTTGTGGGTTGGATTGTGTTTCATTGCACCATGCACATTTCTTTAGCCCAGGCTGCCTTTCCATGAATAATCTGGCCCACTAAATAAGCAGTCAGCATATACTTGGTGAGACTTTGTTGAATGCCCACTCTGTTCCAGGTAGGAAGTGAGGACCTGGGAATACAGAGATAAGTATCACTGTCTTTTCTCCCTAGACACAAAGGAATCTAGTGATTCCTAGAAGAGGTGGTGCCTGTATTCAGTGTGCAGGTTTAGACAGAATTACCAAGATTCAGAGGGAAAGGGCACCCTAGCTGTGTGGCACACAGCAGCAGCAGCAGCAGCAGCAGCAGCAGCAGCAGCAGCAGCAGCAGCAGCACCTGAGAGCTTGTTAGAAATGTAGAATGTCAAGCCTCACCACAGACCTACTGAATCAGACTTGGAGCACAGTGCCTGGGACCTGGCAAGCACTTGGAAATGTTACCTATTATTACCACAATATGTTAGTGGATTTTGAATGAGAAGGGCTGTTTTCCACATAGGGAAAAGATGGAAAATAATTCTTGGTGGTGGAAAGTGCCTGTGCACAGCCAGGGAGACATGAAAAATAGGGAAGTGAGACTGGGGATGGATGAGGCATTTTCAGGAGTTGGAGAGGATGGAGGGTGGCCACACAAAGACCCTGGAGCAGTTGAGTTTGGGAAATTTGACAAAAGGCCTTGAATGACATTTTCAGAGGCTTCCTTTTTATCTTGAGGATAATAGAGTTGTATATACAAAGGAATAATAGGATGATGTTAATGTATTAGGAAGTATTAAAGATGGAATAAAGTCAGAAGAATCTAAAGCAGATTTAACTATTAAGAGTGTGCTTTTCCAACCTTGGCAAGAGATGATAGTTATGTTAGTGATAAAAGAGGGATGTGACCAGATTCAAGAGACATCTCTGAATTCGAACTCCTAGGCTTCAGTGAGCAATTAGGTACCAGGGTGACTGTGAGTTTCTGATCATATTCATCCTGTTTTCCTGCTACTGTTAATGCAAGTAATAGTATTAATAAAAGTAACAGAAAACCCAAAATAACAGGGGTTGCAACACTGAAGTTTGTTTCTCTCTCAAGAAGTGCAGAGCTGGGCAATCCAGGACTGATACAATGCACTACAGGGTCTGGACCAAAGCTCTTTTTATCTTGTTGATCCTCCATGTAAGGACTTTCTGCCCAAGGTCACCTTATGGTCCAGGTTGCTGCAGAAGCTCCATCTCCTCCTTCCAGCCATCAGGAAAAAAGAAATGGATGAAGGAAGAGTGCTTTCAATAGCTGTCATTTAAAAAGGGTTCCCAGAAATTGTCACATGATTCTTTTATTTATACCTTATTAGAAAGAATAAGCAAGAGAGGCTGAAAAAGCAGATATTATTTTAGGTGGCCATTTGCTCCATAGTTGGAGAGTCTACTATGTTAGAAGGATACAGTAGATCCTGGGAAACAAGTATCAATTTCTACCACAAACAAACAGACAATGAGACTGAGGAAGCTAGTTTAACTAAGGGAAAAATAAGGGTTGAGGAAAATGTAGCTATGAATACATTCAATGAGAAGTACCTCAGAGACAGCTGGAAACATGTCTCTAGAGTGTAGGAGAGAGGTGTGAACTCAGAGATCGAAAGTTTACATTCCTTTCCTCATGCTTCCATTTGTCCCAAAATAAGCCTTTGAGTTTGTAAAAGTAGCCTATTTATTCCACCCATAGAAAAATTTATTGTCATGAAAACAAACCCACAACAGAAATTATTGCATTATGTTTGTCAAAAACACAGAGTAAAATTCATAGGGTTCACAGGTAAGAACTCTCTCCCAGGATTGCTCAATAGCTCTCCTATGAATGCCTATGGACAGGTCATGTTTTTCTTGTGTCAGGTTTTGGAGCCATTTCTTCAATTTGCTTCATGGATTTTGAGGTTATGAACATTTAAAATCCCTTATAGCAACTTTTTGAAAATATACTTCCTATCCCTGTTCTGTTTTATCAAGAATAACATTTATTTTCATGACTAAAATTATAGAATTTATTTTGAAAGTCAGAGCCCTTCTTGGATTCCATGGCACTTGGAAGCTATGGGTACCCCTACTCCTGCCCTAGAATCTGAAACTCTCTGAACAAAACTTAACATTGTTCTCAAGCTGACCTCATATTCCCAAAGAACTATTCATTGTATTTCTGTGAATTAAGGATTTAGGACCATAGAGATAATTCCATACACTCTTTCCAGGAAGGAAAATAATAGACCTGCAGAGTTGGCCAGCCACAAGTTAAAAGAGACATTGGCAACTTGAGGAGGTCCAGAGAGCAACTCGCATGACAGTTTGGTGAATTTTGAGAAGAGGCAAACATAGCAGGATCACAAATATCAGATACCTGAGCAAGAAACACACTTATCTATAAAATGAAACCAAAAAGAAGAAGTTGCAAGAAAGTAGATTGGACCTAAAATGAGGCAGCCTTCCCTATCAAAATTCCAATGACAATGACACAAAAACAGAAAAACAATCCTAAAATTTGTATGGAACCACAAAAGACCCTGAATTGCCAAAGCAATCTTGAACAAAGAGATCAAAGGTGGAGGCATCACACTATCTTACTTCAGCCTGTAATCCTAGCACTTTCAGATGTCAAGGTGGGAAGATTGCTTGAGGTCAGGAGTTTGAGACCAGCCTGAGCAAGAACGAGACTCATCTCTACTAAAAATAGAAAAATTTAGCCAGGCATGGTGCTACGTGTCTGTAGTCCCAGCTACTAGGGAGGCTGAGGCAGGAGGATAGCTCGAGCCCAGGAGTTTCAGGTTGCAGTGAGCTAGGCTGATGCCATGGCACTCTATCCCAGGCAACAGAGTGAGACTGTATCTCAAAATATATATATATACTACAAAACTATACTAATAAAAACAGCACGACACTGGCATAAAAACAGACACGTAGGCCAATGGAATAGAACAAAGAATCCAGAAATAAACCCATGCATCTACAGCCAACTGATTTTTGACAAAGGCACCAAGAACATACAATGAGGAAAGGATGGTCTCTTCAATAAATGGTGTTGTGAAAACTGAATATTCACATACAGAAGAATGAAATTAGACCCTTATTTCATACCATATATAAAAATCAATTCAAAATATATTAAAACTGAAATATAAGATCTGAAATTGTAAAACTACCAATTTTAAACCATACTTCTTATCCCATGAAGATAGAAGAAAACATATTAGAAAATCTCCACAAAATTGATCTAGGCAATAATTTTTTGGATATGACCCCAAAAGCACAGGCAACAAAAGCAAAAATAGATATATGGGACTATGTCAAACCTAAAAGCTTTTGCATAGCAAAGGAAACAACACAGTGAAAAGACAACCTATGGAATGGGGAAAAATATTTGCAAACCATCCATCTGTTAAGGAATTATATAGAAAACATATAAGAAACTCAAAGAACTCAATAGCAAGAAAACAAATAACCAAACTAAAAAAATAGGCAAAGAACCTGAATAGATATTTCTAACAATAAGACATGCCAAGTATATGAAAAAATACTCAGCATCACTAATCACTGGGGAAATGCAAATTAAAACCACAATGGGATATCACCTCACATCTATTAGGATAGCCATTACAAAAAAGATGAAAGATAACAAGTGTTGGGGAGAATATAGAAAAAGGGAACACTTGTATGCTGTTGTTGGGAATGTAAATTAGTATAGGCTTATTGAAAACAGTATAGACATTCCTCAAAAAGTTAAAAATAAAACTACGAAGTGATCCAGCAATCTCACTACTGGGTATATATCCAAAAGAAATGAAATCAGTATATCAAAGAGACATTTGCACTCCCACGTTCATTGCAATATTATTACAATAATCAAGATATAGAATCAACGTAAGTGTCCGTCAATGGATAAATGGAGATGGAAAATGTGGTTTATACACACGATGGAATATTTTACCATAAAAAAGAAGGAAATTTTGTCATTTGTGACAGCATGGATGAATCTTGAGGACATTACATTAAGTGAAATAAGCCAGGCACAAAAAGACAAATATCACTTGATTTCACTGATTTGTGGAATCTAAAAAATATTGATCTCATATAATTAGAGAGTAGAATGGTGATTAGTAGGTGTTGGGGTGTTGGTGAAAAAAATACAAACTTCCAATTAGATAGGATGAATAAGTTCAAGAGATCTAGTGTACAACATGGTGACTATAGTTAATAACAATATTTGGCTGCTATGGCTTGAATGTGTCCCCCAAACTTCATGTGTTAGAAACTTAATCCCTAAATTCATATGTTGGTGGTATTTAGAGGTGGGCTCTTTGGGAAGTAATTAGGATTAGATAAAGGTCAACAGGATGTGCCCCCCATCATAAGAATTCTGGCTTTATAAGAAGAGGAAAAAAGACCTGAGGTGGCATGCTCTTGCTCTCTTGCTATATGGTGCTGCAAGAAGGCACTGGCCAGGTGCTGGTACCATGCTCTTGGACTTCCCAGCCTCCAAAACTGTTAAGAAATAAATTTCATTTCTTTATCAATTACTACATTTGTGGTATGCTGTTATAGCAACAGAAAATGGACTGAGAAAATTATATTCTTGTAAAATGCTAAGTGAGCAGATCTTAAGTGTTCTTACCACAAAAACAATAACTATGGGAGGTAATGCTTATGTAAATTAGCTTGATGTTGGCATTCCACAATATACATATATTCTAAAACATCATGTGGTACACGATAAATAGGGTACAATTTTCTTTGTCAATTTTTAAAAAATAAAATGAGGCAGCCTTTCTAATACTTGAAAACAACCTACTGAAAAAAAAAATTTAGTAATGTAGAAAAAGAAGAAGGCATCTCTGATGTAGTAAAAACTAGCTATGTCAATCAGGGTCCTATTTAACAATAAAACACCAGTGGCATTTCCATTCAAATCAGAAATAAAACAATGGTGCTTATTGTTACCACTATCATCTGATATTATTCTGTAAATTCTAGAGATTAAAATATAACAATAAAAATAAATAAGATGTATAATCACTGGAGAGGAAGTGAGCAAAAAACTCATTATTTGCAGTTGATATGATTTATATGTTTACCTAGAAATTCCAAGTAAATCAACTGAAAAGCTGCTTAAACTAATAAGAGTTTAGGAAGAGCGCCAAGCACAAAAAAAAAAAAAAAAAAAATAGAAAATCAATGGTTTGCCTATATATCAGTAGCAATGAATTAGAATATATAATGGAAAAATATCCCATTAATAATGGATTGAAAAATATCAATTTCTAGTAATATACCTAAGAATTTTCTGTGCCAAGTGCAAGGGCATGTAAGCAAAGTGAGGAGAATCCATCTGATCCCCCCATACTCTCTTTATCCCATTGAGAGCCATGCTTGGGCTGTGCTGTTCTCCAGGAGAAAGCCCTGGCCCCATATTACTTATTTACATAGAAGAGGAGGGGTGCAGGAGAATACCAAGTGACTGTCCACTGATGTAAGCTGTGTTCTGGGAAGGAGCCTTACTAAAAAAGGACAGCAAGTTATGGCATCTCAAGCTCAGCCAGTAGATCTTGAAAATCAACACTGTCTGTATCAGCCAGGGATATTACTGTCCTGTTGAGCCAGCACAGGCCTGCTGATAGCTCATAATAAAGACACCAGAAAGGGGAATGAGACTACCTCTGAGGCCACACAGGAAACAAAACTTTTGTCCCTCTTCCCAAGTAAATTGTAAGACCTCCATTAAAGAGAAGCAAAAATTTTCTGGGAAGCATTAAAGAGTGTTTTAATAAGTACATTCATTCCATTTACTCATTAATTCACTAAAAAAATATTTTTTAGGAACTTAGTTTGCCGGTCATGGTCACAAATGCTAAGCAGACAATGGAGAACTTTCATAGACCTTAGAGTTGAGTGGGAAAGACAGTCAATAAAAAATAAGCAAACAAATAAATCTATAATTAAAATAATGGCAGACATGAGACATCAAATAAATACAAGTCAGAGCTAAAGAGTAACCCAAGAAATGGGACGAGGATAGGCTGGTCAAACAAAAACTGTAAGAGAAGGTAACATTTACAGTGAGACTTGGAGTATCAGGAAGAGCCAATCATTTAAAGAGCCAGGAGAATGGTATTTCACGAAGAAACAACCTGAGGAAAAGCCCTGAGTTCAAAAAGATCTGGAAGTGTTCCAGGAACAGGTAAGAGGCCACTTTCATTAAAGATCAGTGGGCAAGGAAGAAAATGATGCAAGATGAAACTGGTGAGGTAAATGAGAGTGTCCTTGGAGACCATATTAAACAGTTCAGATTTTATTTGAAGCACAATGGGAAGTCATTGATGGGTAATAGACAAAAGAGTTTTATTATCAGGTTTACAGTTTTTAATAAAGTACTTGGGGTGCTAGGTGCATGACGGGCTAGAGAAGGGCAAGTGGAAACAGGGAGGTCATTAAGGACAGTATTGGAATAGCACAGGAGAAACGATCATGGCTTAAATTAATGTGCTAGCTACGGAGATGGAGAGAAGACAGATTCCTGCAATACACTGACAATAGAATCAAAAGGAATTCTTAGGGATTACATGTAGAAGGTGAAAGAGGAAAAGAAATCAAGGAAGGCTTCCGGGTTTCCGGCTTGAGCAATACAAGTCTTGGCAAAGTAACTAAAACAGGACCAAAAAAGAGCCAAGGGAAAGGAAGCTCAGAGCTCAGTTTCAAACACAGTGAATTTGAGGAGGTTGTAAGACATCTAAGAGGAGCTGTCAACTAGGCAGTCAGCTCTAAGAGCCTGAACTCCACGAAGAGGTTTAAGCTAAAGATATAAATGGAGCTGTCAGCATGTCGATGGTTTAAGCCAGGGAAAGAATGAAATCACCGGGACAGTGGTTCCAAACTGAGTCACAATATTTGCCATGTCTGTGTAGCACATCTTGTGTACTATTAATACTTTTTTCCCTAGAAATCAACTAAAATGTCCACTTAAATACCCACTTTCATGTCTTCCAAAGCAATAATATTTGTGAAATTTCTTGTTTAATATGATAGTTATATTCCAATTTAACATGACATAACATAAATATATAACTATTAAAAGAAACTTTTTTGCCTATATACCATCTAAAATCAGCTTAGACTCCACCAGGGGAGTGCATATCATAATTCATGAAATACTGACTAAAGAAGAAGAAACATTGAGAGAGAATGTAAGAGAGCCTAGGACCAAAGAGGAGTCCTTGAATATTTAGACTTTGGATGGAGGAAGAAAACCCTGCAAAGAGTCTGAAAAGACTAAAAGGAAGGAGGTAAACCAGAAGAGTTGGGGTATAGTGGGTGTTGTGCCACCTAGAGTCCCCTTCAAGAAGGAAGGCCTTACTTCCCCCACCCCAAGCCCTCACCAGGGACTTGCCCTTAGCTGGAGAGAGCTGTATTTCTGGGATCACATCCTCTCCCTGGGGGGGGGGGGGTAGCCACATCCAGTGGTTTTCCAGGGGATCTAAAGGCCCTACCCCCTCATCACAACTCAGGACAACTCTGAAGGGCCTGCTCAGCTTCAGAGCTCCCCATGGGGTCGGCCAAAGTCACAGCCCAACTTCTCCTTCTGTTCCATCCTGTTTCTGTCCCTTCTCCACAGATATTGATCCTAAGAGCACTCCTTCATCAACTTCCTGCATGCTGATCTCTGTCTCAAAGTCGGCCTCCTGGGAAAACCATGCTGTATCATGTGGTATCACAGAAGGCAGGAGGGAAGAGTGTTTCAGGAAAAAAAGAGTATACTAAAAAGTCAGATAGGCAGCTATAACACTATTCTTGATGGGAAGTCTCAGTCATTGCAAAGATGTAAACTTTTACCACATTAATGTGGGTACTATTTGGAAGAGGAAAAATGATTTTAATGTCTAACTGGAAAAATAAATGAAAAACATTTTTAAAAATCTTTGAAAAGGAAAAATAACATGAGCATATTTCCATTTCTCCAGAGTCTAAATGGTGGAACACACTGAAGAGCTACAATAAGTCAAACAGTATAGGGTTGATAACAGAATAAAAACAGTATTAAATAAATAAATGAAAAGCTCAAAATAGACCCAAATCAATATATATAAATACATACACATAAGTAAGGGTAATTCAAGCAAAAATTAAAGAAGAGTTTTCCAGCAAATAAATTTATATTTTCAAGGGCCTAGATGTTTGAGAGAGGAAAACAATCCACTATACCTAGAGCAAAGACAAAGAAAGAGAGTGTGGCATGAGATAAGAAAAAAGAGGTAGCCAAATCAAGAGCCTACCAAGCCATGTAAAAGATTTTGGATTTTGTCCTAAAGGCAACAGGAAACCATCTAAGGCTATGCTTTCCAATGTGGCAGCCAAGATCCCACACAGGGGATGGGGATCTTGGCCTCATGTGCCTATCATGTACTCCAAATGTGGGTAGTCCAAACTGAGAGATGCTCCAAGTATAAAATATTTCATGTAAAATTTTATATTAAAAAACTATGTAAAATATTGCATTAATAATTTTCATATTGATTATGTTAAAATCATAATATTTGACTATATTGGGTTAAATATAATATATTCTTAAAATAAATTTCACCTGTCTTCTTTTCTTCTTTAATGTGGCTTCTAGAACATTCTAGATTACATATATGCCTCTCATTAATGAATCATGCCATATTCCTATTGGACAGGGTTGGTAAGAGGAGCTTCAAGCCAGTAAGTGGCAAGATTAATTTTTGCATTTTTAAAATATCTCTCTGGCTTCAATGTGTTCTCCTCCAATCTCCCATTTACATGCATGCTGAATTCTTGATCTTCACTTCCTTCTCCTCATCCTCTACCCGTCCCCATGCAACACCTTCCTCTGAATCACATTATCCTCTTAGGAAAAGATCTTGTCCTCATATATAACAGGCTATTTGCATAGGGTTTCAGGGGGTTGTTTAATTATAGAATGTAAGATTTTGTCCTTTCAGGGAAGAAAGGCAAGTATGGGGAAGTCTGAAAGACAGATACACAATATAGCATGTAATATCATCTCAAGTTGATCTACCTCCCTACATACAAGATCATCCCTGCATAATCAGCTTCCATGTCAGAGACTACCTTCCCAGCCCCCAAAGGCAACAACGGATTGCTCAATGCTGAATCTGTTCTTCCCTTAACAGCATCCTACTTCTTTTCGTCAGCAATGATTCTGGCTCTCAGGAGCCTCTACTGTCCATTCCTAGTGAAACGAATGTCCTAAGGCAGGGGTTCTGCGGTGTATCTTCTCTATCAGCTCTGGGCACTCTCAGGAGTTAAATTCAGAGTTCAAGGGCAACTTCACTGACCTGATCTTCATCACAAATTTTCACTGTAAGAATAAGCTCTGGGAAGACTTTGGTGGGATTGACACATACTGGCAGTAGCCATGGAAGTTCAAAATTAATATCAAGTCTTAAGGATACCAGGTAAGATTTAGTCTCTCCTAGAGAAAATTCAGTGACTGATGCTTTTGATAATTGCTATTGAATCTGAATCTGCACTGCCTTCAAGGGCCCATTGCTATCAAACAGCTATGCTCATTACCAAAGAGCTGGTGGCTAGAGGGAAGAACTCACAAACAGGGATCTTCAAAGCCAGGCAAGAGACTAGGACTGCTATTTTCAAAGTGGGGGTGGCAAATTTAAAAGCCTACAGGAGCCAGACAGGAAATGTAAATGAGAGAAGTAGGCTAACTCTGAGAATGTGAGAGCACATACCAAGTGTTTGTAAATGAGGCTGCAACAATTCAATTCCATTAATTTGTCCATGTTCTTTTTTTTTTAATTGAGGTATGGTTGACAAATAAAAATTGTATATGTTTAAGGTGTACAATATGATGTTTTGACATACATATACATTGTGAAATGATTATCACGATCCAGCTAATTAACATATCCATCACCTCTCACGGGATTACTATTTTGAGTATATGCATGCATGCGCATGCACGTGTGTGTGTGTGTGTGTGTGTGTGCACGCGCGCGTGTGCACACGCGGTGAGGATTCTTGAGATGTACTCTCTTAGCAAATCTCAAGTGTACATTATTAACTGTAATCACCATGCTGTACATTAGGTCCCCAGAATTTATTTATCTTATAAGTGGAAGTTTGCACTCTTTGATCACTATCTCCCCGTCCTCCCCTCTTAGCCCCGGGTAACCACCTTTCTATTCTCTGTTACTATGAGTTTGATTTTTTTTCTACAGAAGCAGAATGTGAAGAGTGGTTTTATGTGAAATTGCTCACTTTTTTAAAGTTAGAAACTAATTCACTAAATACACACACACACTCTCGTGTACATACACACCACTATCAAGGATGAACTAAACTTAACTAACTATGGGCTCTTATCTGAGACTAACCCATTCTCTGCATACCAGGGGTGGCAGACCAAGTTGTGTGACATAGCTTTAGATCAGCAATTTTAAACCTGTGGTCTATAAACTGATGACTGCTGTTGTGTGTTTATGTTTGCAATGTTGAAAAGAATTAACTATAAAAAGGATTAGCATTAGTTTGACTTTTGACATTAGAATTACAAAGCTAAGTGAAGGCTGGTAGCAAGAGCAAGAGGACTTCAAGCATGGTGGATGGAAAGCAAAGAAACAATCATTAGTAGACAAAGATTATGACTAAAAAAAGTCTGGTAATGAACAAGGAATGTACAGGGCAGATAGAGAAATTAACTTATAAATATGTTTTGCTCTAAGTCATTTAACCAATTGGGACTGGCATTTATTTTTATGTAAATGGTTATCTCTATTGAGATCAACACACTGGGGTGAGCTAATTTGCACATGACATAAACAAGATCAAAAGTCTTATAAAAGAGAGCAACTTACCTTCTTTACAGTTCACCAAAAGGCTCTTCAGATTGAACTCCTGTGTCTCTCTTCTGGAAGAGAGAGGAGAGAGTGACCCCATCCTTGCACACCAAGACTGAGTCTCGTGCTGCCCAGCTCCATGGGTAGAAGAAAGGTCAGGAGCCAACAGTGTAGCATTCTGACAACTTCAGAGCAATGTGACAGCAAGTTCAAGGCTTCTGCCTTGCTTTTTCCCTTGTGCTTTGCTTGAAGGTATGTGGGCAATGATAATCCTCTGGGCCACAATTCTTGTTACTCAGTATTACTCTTATTGGCTGTAATCCCAACCCTTTTGCTGCATATTTAAAATAGATTCTAACCAGCTTTATAAACCTGCAATTGCCATTAATTTACCTGATCGTGAATTCGAAAGTGGCCAAACCAACAAAAAAGGATTGACACACCAGGTGCCATTGGGGACCAGATACTGGATAGCTAGAGATCCAGAATTAACAAAGACACTCCCCTACCTAGAATGGCCTACATTCTAGCAGCAGGGCATCCATTTAAGCATGCCAACAGAGAGAGAGGAAGAGTAAGAGAGGAAGAGATTGATTTTTGTCTCCCACCCCATTTTTACCCCCAGTTTCAACATCTCTTCAATCAGAACAACTCATGGCACCAGGCCTAGTGCTATTACATGTTTGAAATTTTCAAGCCCTGAAACTGGAATGATAGTTAATTTGGTATCTGCCTCCCTACTATGCCCCAGGAGATTCAGATTCCATGAGGGTACAAAAATCTATATTTAAAATCAAAATCCCCTGAAGGGTTTCTTATGATCACCCTGGCTGGAGCAGCCGGGTTCTCACCCTTCACTTTGCTCTCCCTCCCCAAATCCCTGACTACTTCTGCTAGTTATTGAACTACCAGCCTCAGGCCCTGAAAATCATAACCATGGCCCTGACACAAAGCTCTGTTCACAAAGACTGTTCAAAGCCATGGAATGCTCTGGCTCTTTCATAATTGTAATAGATATTGAAATGAAGCACATTCTATTCTCTCCACAGGGAGAGTTTTTTCTTTTTTCCCTTTCAGTTCAAAGACTTCTCCTGGTACCCTGATAGCATAATAATGTGCTTTTCTTTCCTATTTATGCATGCTTATAGACACAAACTCCTCTGTTTTTGTCCTATTTCAATAAAAATTATTGACACAAACTTTACAATGAATGGCTCTGATATAACTGATTGTTCTCCCGTTGAGTAATAATACTCATAAAAAGAAATGGAAGGCACAAGAAGAATCAGAGAGTGGGCAGAAATTGGAATCGGAGAGGGAAACTGTTTAGCATTTATAACTTCCATAAACTTAACCTTGTATTTGTGTCAGCTACTTTATAGTTTTCCAATTTACTTTTTAATTGAGTCCCTTTTTTTCAGCCATGTTTGGAAGATATAACTCTTAGTCGTCTTTCAGAACCATACCACTTTAGTTCAGTTCAATTGATCTCTCTTTATATTTATTATTCTTGTGTCCGACATATATCACTTTCCATTTGGCCAACTGCAAATGCAATTTACCATGCGTCAAGCCACTTACACAGCAGATCTGCATCAGTTAATATTTTATTTGGAGTGATCTTTTCTGTGTTTTCTGTTAGCCCTGATCACTGCCACTTACCATATTGTTTAAGTTATAAAGACAGAAAGAGTGACTCAAATGGACTGATTTACTTGCCTGACTGTATTGTTTAACCATGGGAAGTGAGGCTGTTACTAGAGGCACATGAATGTGAGATAAGTAAACCAGCTTTACTCCCAAACTCTCTAAAAAACTCTACAGAAATGTACAAATGGTTCTTTCACACTTCCTTTTCAGTGTGGTCTCCTGGAAAGACCCTGCAGCTGAGAGATCAGAGACCTAGAGTCTGGTTCTGGCTCTGCTACCCACACATCCTGCGACGTTAAGCCCTTTTCTCTGTCTTTGCTTTCTATTGCCTGATCTTGGAATGCCCAGACAATGCTTCCTGAAGGGAAGTTTTATGGCCATTTTCTGAAAAGATGAATCAAGAAAAACTGATTAATCCATAAGGAAGGGGATCAAATGAATAGCAGAGTGGGGAGAGATATAGAGCCAAGGAGGGAGTCTTTAAAATCTAGGAAAGGACAATTCAAGAAATACAGGTGGGAGTGGGCAAACAGCAGTAGCTTAATTTAGAGTTATAGGTGCTTAGAGCTACATAAATAGAATAGGCATCCACTGATCCAGGGTATAATGCCTGCTATTCCAGGTGCACTTCGGAGGAATGAATAAAAGTATAAATGGGAAGGCATTTTCATTCAGTATTGAGCTGGGTGCTGAGGATACTCTGATGAGCAAGGCAGGCACACTCCCTACCCTCTTGGTGCTCACAGCCAGAGATGTTTTAATGTAAAGGACTATGGAGATATAAGCTGCTATGGTGTCCTGTTGTTGAAATGGGATTAGTCTTGATTCTTCCTGCTAGAAAATACTAAATTCTTTTGAGGTTCTTGAATAATTGCTACTAAATAGGTTTTGCCACTGGGAAAGTGCTATCTGATCAGTCTCACAGTTTTCAGGAACTTTATGCAACTATTCATTCAGCTTCTAATTTTAATTCTAACCCACTCATTCAGAATGTGCAGCTATTCGATCAGCTTCTAACTCTTCATTAATTTCCACACAAATTAAAGAAATATATTTAAAATACACATATTTATCTAAAGACATCTCTGATTTCTGTTTATATTGGCAAAGTCCCATTTAGACTTATGCTTTCCTCTTATGTGCCTATAGCACTTTTCACATCTATCTATTATAGAAATTATCTGATTGTATTAATTATATCTACTGGTTCCTTGAAGACAATAATTATTCCTTAATCGTTTTTGAGTCACTAGCACCAAATGCAAGTTCCAAGCACCTATCGTGCTATAAGAACTATGAAAACCACAGAAGATATACAGATAATTCAGATATTGGTCTTCTCTTCAGGAGCTCATAATCAAGTGGGGCAGACATACTCATAAACAAATAAATGCAATAATGTGTTGTGGGTTGTATCAGTTAGCATGCTTTAGGCTGCAAGTAACAGAAAAACCAACTCCAAACTGACTTTAAAAATAAGGAAATTTCCCTGCCCCTTCCATCTTTGGTTTCCTTCCATTTTAATGTTCCCTTTGCTTCCCATTCTGGGGAAGAGATGCTGGCATCTGCAGAGGGAAACGATGACTGGAGTACTTGGAAGACTGAGTAAATAAATAAATAGGTTGAGGATAATGAGAGCCAGGTTCCTCATTATCTGTAAAGGTATTTTACAAGCATGGAAAAGAAAAGGCTAAAAAGAACCTTGAAATATTAGACTGGGGCTTTAAGTCTTAGTATGAACTTGTGGGCTTTTTAATATACATGTTCAGATAAGGATGGAAATAGTTGTTGATATGGATGTGTGTATGTGTATGTGTGTGTATATACATGCATATATTTCCTGATTTTGTCCTCTGAGAGGGCCTATATCCAGTGGCATCCTGGTAGCAACGATCACACTGAACACCCAGATGGTGGTTCTTGAATTCTACCCAGCACTAGAATCTGATCATAAGGAAACATCAGACAGACCCAAGTTAAAAGTCATACTATAAAATAAAAGACCTATATTCTTTAAGAGTGTTAAGGATGTTGGAGACCCAAAGAGATAAGAACTGTTCCAAATTGAAGGAGACTGATGAGACCTGACAACCAAATGCAAACATGTTCTTAGATAGGGTCCTGGACTAGAAAGGAACAAGCATTACCAGGACAGTTGATGTACACTAAAGTTTGACCTTAGAAAGTGCCTCTGGGTTGCTATTTAAAGATTCAAAACTATGAGATGACTAACACAACTGTTTTTAGAACTTGCAGAAGTCTATCTACAAAGCTTTCAGTTTTTTCCCCATAACGTTTTTGTCACCTTCATAAAGATAAATAGCCAATAAAGTGTTTCTTAACTGATACATCTGATTTCAGAAATATTGCTCCTGGGAGTATCATACCAAGGCCTCACTTCTAATGAATATAAAATGAGGTCACATTTATATTAATACCCAAGTCCTCCTTTCCCAACTGCAACTCAAAACACCACACCCCCCTCTACTACTTCTGAGTCTGTTGTGTCCTTCCTGTTCTAGCTCTTCATCAGCCCCATGCCATGGCCCCTGGACAGGATTTGCTGCAGCTCTGGGACCACGCAGGCTTTGGGAAGTGAGGTTGGGGGAGTTGTGTTGATTACCCTGTGTCACTCAAGCCCACATCTGGAAAAGATCCCTCCCTTGATTCTCTAGAGCACCGCTGGGGCCTAGCTTGATTTTTTTTTTTTTTTTTTTTTTTTACAAAATATTTAAAGTTTAGGCATAAGAGAAGGACATTATATTATACCTGGTCATTATTCCTGCTACTATATGTGATGCTCTGAGAGCCCATGGGCCCCAGGCTAATCCTCAGTGGTGTCTCCTAGAGTGTCACGCAGCCTACTTCCCTCCCTTCCTCAAAAGGCAGAATACACCTCATCCCACAACTATGGGCTCCATACATCCCTACAACCCAAAGTCCAGGCCCACCTGCTCTGAAGTCCACAGAGAAAGATTTCCTCTCTCTCCAATCCTTGACCTGACTTCCAGATTTTTTTCTCTTATCTCTGGATCAGTCTCTCCCAAAAAGGTGGAACTTACTACATGAGAAACCCTGACCCATGGTCTTAACCTATGACCCCTCCAAAATAATTGCAAAATAATGTACTACAAAAACCTCAATAAATTCCAGATTATTACATATGAAATAATGTGTAGGACATTGTTTTGTGCTGAATTTTGTCCTTCCCAAAATTTGTACGTCGAAGTCCTAACCCCGAGTAGCTCAGAATTTTACTGTATTTAGAGACAGGGTCATTAAAGAGATAATTAATGAGATTAAAATGATGTCATCAAGATGGGTCTTAATACAACATGACTGGTGTCCTTATAAAAAGAGGAAATTTGGATGTAGACACATGGCGGGGGAGATAATTGTGAAGATACAGAAAGGAGGCAGCTATCCACAAGCCAAGAAAGAGGCCTAAAACAGATCTTTCGAGGCCCTCAGAAGGAGCCAACTGTCCCAACACCTTGATCTCAAACTTTTAGCCTCCAGAATTGTGAGAAAATAAATCCCACTTGTTTAAGCCACTGAGCCTGTGGTACTTTTTACAGAAGCCCTAGAAAACTAATAAAGACATCAAGTTTGAATTGTGTTGAGATAAGGCCACCTTCTTTTTGGTCTCTCCTCTATTGGTAGGTGGAAGACACACCTTTGAGTCTCAGTAGTGTCACATTTTTAGCTAGTGACTACTAGTAGAGAAAAGAAATTTTTCACAAAAAAATGGTTCTTTGGCACAAGGCATTCGAAGTCCAAAATTTATATAGAGAAAAAAATCATTTTTCTAACCCCTTTCCCCACCTCCACAAAGATTTTGAAAGCCAGCAAATCCTCCAAGATAGATTACTGGCTCAATAAGGTAGCCATTTATATTTTTAGACAAAGCACTAAACTTACCAGTGTAAAAAATACACCTCACTATTTTCAACAAGTGCCTTTACAGATATGTACAGCATCACAAAAGAATGATATGTCTCAAAGAAGAATTCAACTCTCCATCTCCTAACAAAGAGAAAAACAGTTTGAAACTTCAAAATAATAACTATGCTCACTTTCAATTCATCAAGGAAGAGCCGAACTTTATCCAGGCACCTCCCTTTCCTTCCATAGTATGACACTTATATCCACATTATTGATGAACAAAATAAATGGAGTGAAATGAAAAAGCAGAGTGTTTATTTTACTTTTCTGCTAGGAGAGTGAACCTCCACATGATCAGAGTCCAGCTCACCAGCATAGTCTCTCCTTTTGAGTCCATCCTTTTTCCGTATGTCTTCCCCTTGTCTCAGTTTGCATCACTTCTATTTGCTCAAGCACCTAAATATTTTTCATCTCTTTCCTCTGGCTGTCATCACTCTCCTTTCCTTTCCCTGCTGCAGTGTGGCTGGCACACCTCTGTTCTGAGTTGGAATGTTCTTTTCATCAATTCAAAATAACAGAGAAGCCATCCATACCCTGAGCAGCAGGGTTCACACGCTGGTGGGTGGGTCAGTGGTGGCATATGGGGTTATTTTAGGAAGTCCACAGATGAATTTTTAAATTTTTAACAGATATTTTTAATTTAAATGTACACTAGAAAAAAATAGAAATGGGTACACCAAATCTTTAAATCCTGACATAAATGAAGAACAGTAAAAGAAGAATTTTGGGGCATAAGAGTTTTCCAGGTGTCCTTAAAATCAAATCACATTAAATTTTATAAATCTAAGTGCCTTTTCTGACACACCCAACCTCTGAAATAGTGCAGGTCTCCTTGTTATAAAGTCTCAGAGTACCATGGACCTACCCTTTATAGCACTTAGTCCAGTTATAATTCATCCTTTGTGTAACTGTCAAGTGGTCATCTTCACTACTGGACTGTTAGTTCTGACGAAAGTCATGTCTTTTTTTTGTTTTTTATGTCAGCATATTACAGGGGTACAAATATTTAGGTTATGTATATTGCCTTGCCCCACCCAAGTTAGCTTCAAGTGTGTCTATCCCCCAGACAGTGCACACCACACCCATTAGGTGTATATACACCCACCACTTTCTTGCCCCCTCCCATCTGCCCAACACCTGATGAATGTTATTACTAATACGTGCACTTAAGTGTTGATCAGTTAATACCAATTTGATAGTGAATACATATGGTGCTTGTTTTTCCATTCTTGTGATACTACACTTACTAGAATGGGCTGCAGCTCTGTCCAGGATAATACAAAAGGTGCTATATCATCATTGTTTTTTGTGGCTGAATAGAACTCCATGGTACACATCTCCCACATTTTATTAATCCACTCATGAATTGATGGGCACTTGGGCTGTTTCCACATCTTTGCAATTGTCAACTGTGCTGCTATAAAACGTGTCTTTTTATTTACTATTGCATCCTTTGCTCTCAACAGACCCCCTGGCAAATGTTAGCATTTTTAAAAGTGTTCACAGAATAAATACATAGGAAAGTTGAATGAATAAATAAGGCTGGATCTGATGATATACTCACAACTTTCCTAAGAAGATTTCTGAACAGAGGAAGGAAACTATCATTTGAGAATTGGGCCCGCCAAAAATGAATGAAGTACATACTATAGGGAAAATAAAAATGGGCTCAGAGTTGTGAAGTCACAGTTTGAGGCTTAATTCTGCCAATAACTAACTGGTTGAATGACTTATTTTTTTACCAACAAGTCGATCCACCTCTAGTGAGCTTGTTTCCCTATGTGCAGAATTAGTGGATGGTTTCAAAGGTATGTCTCAATTCCAGGTGCTATGTAGTCAAGTCACCATAGCTCAAAAGAGTTTTCTCAAACCTTTCTTTTCCTCTTCTTTTGTATGCATGTGTTCAATGATTGTTATTTGGGGTTAAAGCTTCAGTCAAACAATGCCATTATCGGTAGAAAAGATGTTAAATATCTGGCTCACCCAAAGAATATTTAAAGTTCTGTGGATTCTGCTGTTGGGGATATAAAACAGAGCAGCCCCTTTGAAAAACAGCTTGGCCTTCCTCAAAAAGGTGAACACAGAATTACCACATGACCCAGCATTCCACTCCTATGTATATATTCAAAAGAATTGTTTTCAAACAAAAATGTATACATTAATGTTCAGAATAGCATTATTCAAAATTTCAAAAAGATGGAAACAGGTCAACTGATGAATGGATAAACAAAATCTGGTTATATCCATACAAGAGAATATTATTCAGTTACAAAAAGGAATCAAGTACTGATAATATTTAATACATGCTACAAAATAGATGAACCTCAAAACATTTTAATTGACATAAAATTATATATATTTATCATGCACAACATGATGTTTTAAAATATATATGCATTGTAAAGGGCTTAATCTAGCTAATTAACATATGCATTACCTCACAAAGTTACCATTTTTTTGTTGAGAACACTTAAAATCTACTCTAAGAATTTTTCAAGAATCCAATATATTATTATTAACTGTAGTCACTATGTTGTACAATAGATTTCTTGAACTTATGCCTCCTGTCTAACTGGAATTTTGTGTCCTTTCACCAGGTTCTCCCCAACACCTACCACCACCACCACCCCAGCCCCTGGTAACCATGAGATCAACTTTTTTAGAATCCACATATGAGTGAGATCATGCAGTATTTGTCTTTCTGTGCCTGGCTTATTTCACTTAGCATAATGCCCTCAAGCTTCATCCATGTTGTTGCAAATGACAGGATTTCTTTATTTTTCATGGTTAAATAGTAGTCCACTGTGTATACCAAACTTTCTTTATCCATTGATGGACACTTATGTTGATTCCATATCTTGGCTATTGTGAATAATGTTTCAATGAATGTGGAAGTGTAGATATCTATTTGGCATACTGATTTCATCTCCTTTAAATACATATCCAGCAGTGGGATTTCGGTATCATATTGCAGTTCTATTTTAAATTTTTTGAGGAACCTCCATACTGTTTTCAATAATGGCTGTAATAATTTACATTCCCACCAACAGGGTACAAGAGTTCCAGAAAGCAGATTAGGGGTTGCCAGAGTCTTGAGTAAAGGATAAAACAAAGAATGACTGTTTTAATGAATATGGGATTTCCTTTTGGGGAGATGAAGATGTTTTAAAAGTAAATAGAGGTGATGGTTGTACAACATTGTAAATCACTAAGTGCCACTGAATTGTATACCTTAAAATGGCTAATTTTATTTTATGTGAATTTTACTTCAATTTTTAAAATTCATTAGAAGATAAGATGATTTTTCTTTAAAAGTAAAAATCCTACAGGTTCTATTATCAAAAAATAATAAATAGCAATCTTTATTAAAAATAGTCTCTCAGTGTGAAATAAAGGCTTTTTATAAATCTATGAAAATTGGTGGTAAGGATTTTAGGCAATGATGAGCAATCTTCCACCCACACCAGCAGTCTGCTGAGCTTTAAGATGAAGCCCTTGATATCATTTCAGCCACTCAAATCTAAAAATACTTGTCTACTACTAATAAATCCTGTCACGTACTCACACGCATGAATTTACAAAACCTTTCATGAGCTGAGTAATTCCAGCCAACTCTCATCCATGAATTACAAATGCTGTGTTCTATGAATATGAGTAACGTTGATAATAAGCCAGTCACAAAAGGACAAATATTGCATGATCCTACTTATATGAGGTATCTAAAATAGTCAAACTCAGAGATGCAGGCAGTAGAAGGGTGTTGCCAGGGTATGGGGGGAGGAAGGAGTGGGGAGTCATTGTTCAATTGGTATAAAGTTTCAGTTATGCAAAATATGTAAGTTCTAGAGATCTGCTGTACAACATCATGCCTGTAGTTAACAATACGGTATTGTGCACTTCAAAAATGTGTTATGTGGGTAGATCTCATACCAAGCGTTCTTATCACAAAAACGGGAAAGGGTGGATATAAGGATACTTTGGGAGGTGATGTGTATGTTTATTACCTTGATTGCAGTAAAGGTTTCACAGATGTATGTATATGTCCAAACTCACCAAATTATATACATATACATGTTCACTTTTTGTATATCAATACCACAATAAAGCTGTTTTTTAAAAAAAAAAGTTAAAAATGATCCAAGAAACCCATGACTCCTTTCAAAACTTCAAATTGATTCCCTATTTCTCTAGTTGGACCCACAAGAGGTCTGTATGCCAAGTTCTAAAGACGCACATGTAGTTTAAAAGCTCTAATTTTAGAAAAGTCATGTTTCTGACTCTGAAAAGAGTTTTGCTTAAAAATAGCAGCAAACACAGAACTGTTCCGATTTTCCTTCCCTTTGACATTGCCACAAAATTCTCCCAGGACCAGAGCTGCCATGACTTCCACATACCAGGAAACTACACAGGTGTGAAGAGACAGCATCCGTGCACAGGCTCACTACCAGTGTCCCCCACATCTGCCCACGCTCTTTAAGGCCAGTCTCAAGGACAAGCTTCACACTTTACAGAAACTGAAATCAAGATCCTCTTTTGAACTTGTTTTCGAAATGCTCAGTAAAATGGCCCATTTGAAGCTTGAGGATGTGTCTTGGGAAACAACACTGATGTTTTGCCACATGACACATAATGTCACAATGTGGTGCTTAGTGGATCAGTTCACTGATGCACCAAATAAAGAATAGCAATATATTATGCTCGATATTTTTCCTTTTGCTCTTCTCATTTGCTTTCTTTTTTTAATTAAAAAAACAATTCAGGTTCATGTCAAAAAATTTGGAGAAAACAGAAAGGTAGTAAAAAGAAAAATTGTCAAGTGTCTTGCAATCCAAAATAAATCACTACTGTATTAACATTTTATCCACTAATTTCTCATCTATGTCTACTGATTTAGTGAAGTTTTGATATACATTTTTCATTCTACTTTCTTTCTCTGCTATTGAAGTCTTAGATAATAAATCAGAAGTGTTTTCATTATCAGACACTGGAGTTTATGTCAAATGTTCAAAAAAAAAATTTGGAATAGTGCAGCCCATTTAGAGAAAAACAACCCTATTTTATAAGCACCTCTTTGCAAGTCCCAATGTATATGTCACCTCCATAGGGAAACCTTTCTGATTTTCCAGATGAGGTTAGGTCTCCACTTCATGCTCTTGCAGTAGCTCCCTGTGCTTTTCCTTCATCGTACCTACCACAGTTTTCCACGCGGATCATTATCTGCTACTTTCCCCAACTAGAACATGGACTCTCCAGAAGGAAATCACCAAGTCTGTCTTATTCTCTACTATTCTCCAATAATTAGGTTTTATTATGTAAAAGATACTTAACCAATAGTTACTGGATAAATGAATGAAGGAATGAAACAAAGAACAAACCCTCTCGGGGTGCAACATCAGACCATGGAAACTAGTGTGGCAACACAATCACATGAATAAGAGCTGAGTTTATACTGTGAGGAGTTATCTCTTTAGTCCTCCTCAGATATCAGGACCCTGAGGCAAGACCCCTGTTTAGTGCAGAGACTCAGCTAAGGGAACTTACCTGTTGTGATACACGAAACAATGGAACTTCTACTTCTGGACAAGATAAAGAGACTGGGTTTATCCTTCCACTTGAAACAACTGAAAAAAAAAATAAAAAACAGAGAAAATATGTCTTTCAGACATTGAACATTAGGCAGCACAAGACAGTGATCCCTGGGATGAAGAAACAAACAAGATGAGCCGTACCAGTGTTGCACTGTATTACCTGGAGCGCTTTCAGGCTGCGAGTACAGGAAGGGGAAACCCAGGCACAGGGCAGTACTGATGTTTCTTCCTGAGTTGAGATGGAGCTGGTTTTCTGGAGAGGCCAAGACAGTGAGTGTCCACAGGGCAGAGTACCAGAAAAGAGAGTCTGCACAGAGAGAGAGAACCCCAGAGATTCACACAGGGTCCCCCTTGAGTCTTCAGTTGAGTCCATCAAAGTGAAGAAACTACCTGAGACTAGGGAAAGAACCACCTAAAAGGATCAGAACAATCTGTGGTGCTCACACAAGACTAGCAATCATTCCTGTTCTCACTGGTCAAAGAGGAAAAGCCTCATCATTCACAGGCATTGGGTGGCATATTCAGAAGAGCTGTGCCTCCATGGTGGGGAGAAATAGACTTAGTCTAAAGATGACTCTGGTTCTACCATACTCAGAAGGAGTGAATGATTTCCAAGTAACTGTGTGTGTGTACAATAGCAAATCTCAATCACATTTACAGGAACACAAAAATACCCAGCACCCAAAAAGGTAAAATTCACAGTGTCTGGCACCCATTCAAAAATGATTAGGCATGTAAAGAAACAGGAACATATGACTTACAATGAGGAGAAAGAGCAATGGGAGAGATAGCATCTGAGGGAGAGAACAAAATGAAATCCAGGTGGAGCATCTAACGCTGTCATTAGAGAGAAAGTATGGTATACACAACTAGAAGAAACACTCAGAACTATAATACAAACTATCTCCACCATTTACTAGTTAAATTTGACTCAAAAACCTACTTTAATAACACTGTTTCTCTCCTGTTCATTAGTGCTTTTACAAGGACTGAGAGAATTGAGATGGGTTATACACAGGGAACTGCTTAAACAAAGGCAGCCCCAGATTTTCTATTTTGGATGGTCAAGCCTTCTGCACCCCTAAAACACTTCCATAAACTCAAGAATGCAAGAACTGATAACTCCCACCACTCTAAGAAAAGAGACTGATATTTAGAAAGGATTGCTACAGCCCAATCGGTGTTTGTCTCTGAAGCTGCCACCCATCTGTCCTGAACTTTGGACTATTTTTTCTTTGCTAGCAGTTTTCATAACATGATTCAAAGAGGATGGATTTTTCATCAATTAAGTGACATATCACATTGCCCTAACATGTCATAAATTTCATGGATTTCTCAATATCTTGTCATGATGAGCCCAAATTTAGCAATATTATCAGACTGTGGCTCTACATATCAAGATACTTAATGTTTGTGCCAATAACTAAAATTTATCGTTTCTTGAATTTAATGGACTCAGTGCCACTGGCTCCTTCAAATTGTTTCAGCAGGGGCTAAACTTTTTGAAGTCAATAAACCATTTGCTGTCTCTAACATGAACTATTCCCTCTTAGGTTGCTTTCATGGCCGAAATATTGCTTCTCACCCCCAGCAACTTGCTATTTTAAAAAGGAACATTCTTAGGATTTTACTCACTGAGCCATAAGGAAGTCTCTGAAATGGTCCTTGGTGTGATAAATGAATTATTAAAAACCATGAGTCCTAAAAAAAGGGTACAAGGACCAAAAATACTCTTTGGCTAAATGAAAGATGTCACATAAACATACAGTACCTATTAAAGTACTGCTCTTTTGGGGGAGGGAGGTACAGACAGACCAGGGATTTGGTAAAAAGGAAATGATGCTTTTGATGCCTTAGCTGCCATCCAGCCCAGTGGAAAAGTCATTAAAATCATAGGTGGCACCAGCAGAGTAGAAGGCAATGTGAAGGAGGGGAAGAATGAAGAAATGTTGAACTGAAAGGGCAGATCAGTGAAGAAATAAGCAAACCGAAGGTATAAGGAGTTATGGGAAAAGCACTTGCACCGATTCAAAATTACAGCATCAGTAAGAGAGAAGAAAGGAACAAATTAATGGGTTAGGCAGAGCTATCTTTTGTGTGGCTCTGAAAACCCACACCACCAATAAAGTCAATTAAGAGGACAGGGACCATAGCTTCTGCTATGGTCCTGACAGATACCTTGAGAGAAAGAGAGTAGTCTGGGGCCATCATTCTGACAACCTGTGAGTTAGAAAATACCTAATTAGGAAAGCCATAAAATGGCTGAAGGCCATAAAAAAAGCAATTAAAGAACAAATATGGATTTTTAGCAGAGGCATGGTAAAGACAAAAACAAATCGGACAAAACAAAAACAAAACCTGTTAGATCACAAAGGAACAAAGAAACCAGAACTCATGCATGAGTACGCACATGTATACACACACACACACACACACACACGTGCACACACCCCCCTCACTATTCTAGGGAAGATAGTCCTCAAATGCAAGACATATCAGCTAATAAAATTGGCATTTCATATAGGATTTTCTAAAATCTTTTGTGGAACAAAAAAAGTAGCTGGAGTCAAAGAGTTCTTATTTTGAATGTCATATGTGCCAATGGGCTTGTACACCAGGAAATAATGAAGTTATATGGCCCCTTCCTCTGACACATACATGGAAGAATATATAGAGGTCACAACTCAATGCAGTCAGGAGAGGGAAAAAAAGGTAGTAAAATTAGGAAACAAAACAAAATGCTTTCTTGTCTAGCTCTTTCCCAGACTGATAGCTTCAGACAGTAGAGACTATATTTGTTTTGCCAACCACTGACTGACTATATAGTGCCAAGTACAATGCATGGTATATAGTAGAAATTTAATAAGTATTTATTAAATAAATTTAAAAGGATGTAATGCTATAGAGAAACAGAAAAACATAACAAAAGCCTACATCCTCAAGGTAGAAATAAAATTAGTTTAGCTCTGAGAAACAGAAATCCAAAATACAGGTGGCTTAAACAAGACAGAAGTTAATTTTCTCATTTGCATTAAAAAGTCTGAAGGTAGGCAATGCTGGGGCTGGTTTTGTGATTCCACAAAGTGATCAGGGACTACTCTGACACTCTCTTCAGCTATTCTTTGTCTGGCCCTCATCCCCAGGTCCAAAATAACTGTGAGCTCCAGCCACCACCTCTTCACTCCAGGCAGAGGAAGGAGAATAGAAGTAAAGGACAAGAAGGGCACATCACCTTTATTTGATGCCCCACACAATACTTTTAGTTACACTATTTAGTAAAAACTTGGTCATATGGTCATGCTTAACTGCAAAGGGAGGCTGGGACATTTACTAGCTGGAAAGCAATGTTTCTAGTGTAAAATCTATAAACTTTCATTAAGAAAAGATGGATAATAGATACTGGGCAGTTTCTGCCATAATTTAAGTATCAATTAAAATCTTCTCTAGAATGTAGGGAGAGAAGACAGTAATTATTTGACATTGAGACCATTTTCCATTTTGTTCAATATTTTTTAGAAGGATAAGCAAATTCTGTTGAAAATCTTCAGAATTGTAAAATAATTAACCCATTGGCATACCTCTCAGCTAAGAAAAGATGGAAGAAAAGGAATAGATTTTTTTTTCCTTTGTTCCATTAAAAAAAAAAAAATTCTGAGCAAGGACTTCTTGAGCTCAGGGAGTTGGCCATCTCCATGGTTCTGTTTCCCAACAATTTTATCTGTCTGGAGGCTGTGACTGAATTATTCTATACCCCCACAAGCCTTTGACAATTCACCACCACCACCTGCACCCTCCAAATAACTCCATCTTCCCTTAACTTCTGCCCACAGCCCAAGATGTTTTCCTACTTGGTTTTTTTTTTTTTTTTTTGTGGGGGGGGGGGTGAGGGGGGAGATACTTTCAGCCCACAATAAGATGAGAGACCTTGAATGCCATATTTACTTTTAACTACTAAAGGACCAATCCAATTATTGTGGTGAAAAACTAAACTAGAAAGGAAATCATGATAAAAACAGATTTCAACTGCTGTTTGTTTATTCATTTTTCCATGCAGGATATTGGCCAATGGTATCAAATTAAACATTTCTTAGAACTGCAAAAAAAAAAAACATTGAGGCCATACCTTGAGTCTGAAAGATTTAGTTAATATCTGAGGGCTATTTGAAATGTGAACTCATGAATCAAAGTGAAGTGAAAGGATTTAAAAAAAACAAAAGCTGATCAGAGTGAGACATTATCTTTGAGTCTTTGCCTGGTAACAGGGAGAGGAAGATAAAGTTTCTCAAACTCCTCCTCTTCCTCAGCCTAGTTATAAGGGGAAAACAGAAATCCTAAGTCACTTAGGATAAAACAATCACATTTCTATTTTCTATTTTTTCTGCTGTAAATATTGTAAAACCACAAGATATTTACAAAACTCCCTACTCAGATTAAAGATCAAAAGTTGATACCCTACAGACCGGGGTGTCTCAGATGGGATGCCAGGAACAATGTACTTCTGGATTTTGGAATACATAAACCGAGAGGGTTAGGATGGAAAAAAAAGTCTTAAGGAGTCAATGCAAATAAGTCCCATTGAGGGATAATATTCAATATACTTAGCAAATGGTATTGCAGAGATATAACACTGACCCATCAGAAACAGCACTTGCCAGGAAACTAGCTCGGGAACATAGAGGCTCTTTGCTAAGCCATGCATTAACTCTTTGGTTTCTGGATTATGAGGAGGGTGGCAGAACAGTAGAGAGACTCAAGTCATCAGACATTTAATGACCAGTAATTTAACAAGGTGTATGACCATCCTGGGGCATACCAATAGCATGTCAGCCTCAGTCTCACCCTTGTGAGCACTAATGAAGGTAGGCCCATGCTTATGCCCCTTGCTTTCCAATATCATCCAATTTCAGAGGGTCATTTAGCTCTTGCCACTTTGTGAGAATGGCCATCCAATCCTGGAGAGAGCATTCAGGAGGACACAAATCCTACCTCTTTTTAGACCATTAACCATAGTTACACTATAAACACCAGGTAGGGAACAGGAGTTTTAATTTAGCCTTTGGTATTCCCATATTCACTCAGGACTAAATGGAAATATAATGCAATAGGATTTGAAAGGAAACTCCGAAAATTGATATGTCTACTATTACTTTAACCATGTCCTTCTCTGACTACACCTTGGTCTCTTCCAGACAGGTAAATTAGATTGGACTATGTTCTATGTCTTCATGCTGCACATTTAAATAAAGTGTCACTTTAATTCTCACTTGAGAATCTGTGTAAGATTATAAAAGTATTAAGAGGGAAAAACACTTAAAAAAGACATGCTCATTGTTGACACCAATCACAACGACTGGAATATAGTGGCTTGTTTAATTACTAACAGGAAAAAAAGCAGATTCTCTTTAATGGTCTTCTATGTTTGATGTTTTCCAATACACAGCAAATCCTTCGCTTATTTTTTCTCGTGGACTTTCACTTTTAATAAAGTCTTCTTATGTGAAGATTTTGAAAAAGCAGAACAGCTGAAGAACTTTAGTTTTACTTCCTGTTCTATTATTAATGGATCTATGATTAAGCCCCGGTTTGCTCTTCCATTCCTCATGTTACCCCCTTTTTTTTGTCTGAAATGTCTCTTTCATCTGAATGAGTTCCCTTTTAATCATCTTTTTAAATTGATGTAAAATTTACATTATGTAAAATTCACCAGTTTAAAGTATACAATTCAGGAAATATTTTAAAAAGTCAAATATACAGAGATAGAGAATAAAACTCTAATTAAGGGGGTGGGAGAGGATATAGGGAGATGTAGGTCAAAAGATACAAAGTAGCAAATGTGTAGGATGAACAAGTCTAGAGATCTAATGTACAAGATGAGGATTACAGTTAATAAAATTGTATTGCATTCAAGACTTGCTAAATAAATAGATTTTATCTGCTCTTGCAATAAAATATTGAGAAACTGTGAGATGATGAATATGTTAATTTGCTTCACTACATTAACCATTTGACTATCTATTATATATGTATCCCTTACCATCATGTTGTATACCATAAGTATGCACAGTAAAATTTATTTTTAAAGGTGTCAATGGCATTTAGTGCATTTACTATGTAGTGCAACCATCACCTCTATCTAATTTCAAAACATTTTCATAACAACAAAAAGAGATCCTGTACCCATTAAGTACTCACTTTCCATTTTCCCCTCCCTTCCAGCCCCTAGAAACCACTAATCCACTTTCTGCTTCTATGAATTTGCCTATTCTGGACATTTCACACAAATGGAATCATTCAAGATGTGACTTTTTGTATCTGGCTTCTTTTACTTAAGACAATGTTTCCAAGGTACAACTATTAGCAGTACCTTTTTATGGCTGAATAATAACATTCTGTGAATCCATTCATCAGTTGCTGGACATTTGGGTTGTTTTTGCATATTATGAATACTGCTATCATGAACATTCATGTAAATGGTTTTGTTTGAACACCTGTTTTTGATTCTCTTATATATACCTAGAAGTAGAACTACTGAGTCATATGATAATTCTATGTTTTAATTTTTGAGGAATTGAAAAACTTTTTCTACAGCTTCTGTGCCATCTTACATTTCCATCAGTAACATACAAAGTTTTCAATTTTTCAGTATCCTCACTAATACTTATTTCCCATTTTTTCTACTGTAGCCATCCTAGTAGGTATGAAATGGTATCTCATTGTGGATTGATTTGCATTTCCATAATGACTAATTATGTTGACTATCTTTGTATGTGTTTATTGGTCATTAGTATATCTTCTTTGGAGAAATGTTTATTCAAGTCCTTTGCCCATTTTTTAATTTGGATGTTTGCCTTTTTGTTGTTGAGTTGTACTTTCCAATCATTTTAAGCCAAAATGTTTGACATTGACTTTTCAAACAAATGACAGATTTGCAAAAAGAACTATACAAAATAAATAAATCAAACCTAGACCACTTGCTACACAGACTAAACAAACACACACTTTATTTTTAGATTTTTGAATTTCAATATTCCAAGCAAGAACAGAAAGGTAAGATATTTCTAGGGAAAATAATTTTTTTTCCAAATTGACAGAAAGGAAAACAATTTATTCATGCATATATTTACTCAACAAATATTTATTGATTTTTCTGCTAGGCATCAGGTTAATTGACACCATTGGTGGAAGAGTCTGAGGCCTCATACTGTCCATCCATACAGGAATATGTATTACAGAGGAAATTTTTATGTGGAAAATACGTAGAGTGTGAGGAAAAGTAATTGTAGAAAAACTTAGTTCACTTTACTCAGGTTTAAGAGAAAATAAAATTCCCAAACAGCCTAAAGATAGATAACTTGTCTTTTATCTTCCCTTTCAAAAAATACTACGTTAAAGAAGAACAATCTCTCCCACACGACACACAGGGATATAGTACCCAAACTTGTCCATACAATGCCTGTGAATAAGTGGGTATTAATAAGGAGGTAGCAAATGTGTATTGTCTCTTTAAATTGTCAAGGATAGCACAAGGAGGAGTTTTCAGAAACTTGGAATATCAAGGAAATCTTGAGTTTCAGATGAAAAAACATGATTCCAAGTTTGGATGAAAGCTTAAGGAAGAAATCCGTAAAACAAAGAATACATTTCCAATGGGTGAAAACTGTATTCTAATTCCCAATGCCTGCATCTTTGGAAAGTTGACACATTCAACTCCTGGAGTACACCAATGTTTGGAACTTGATAAACGAGATGTAGAATATAAACCTAAAAATAGTAGTACGGAGTAGTGGTTTAGAACACAAACTTTGAAATCAGACAGACCTGAATTTGAGAACGGCTTCGACATTTTACAAAGTATGTCACCCAATGAAAACTATTTATGCTCCCTAAGTCTTGATTTCCTGAATTGCAAAGGATTAAAATATCTGTCTCATTCGTTTGTCGATGCTTAGCACAATGCCCAAAATTTAATGGTAATTATTATAGTTTTTCTGGAATGTGATGTAAATAGTGAATGGAGACAGAAGAATAAGTAGAGTGGAAAGGAAATCTGAATAAATTTGATGAAAAAAATAGTTTTGTTACAGATACAAATTTCATTTTAAAGAAAGAAAAGAGAATTCTTATAATTGTTATTGTCCATCATATTATCAGTTTTTATTCAGAAATGACAGTTGTGTAATCTCAACTTTGACTCAAATGCAGACTCATTTGCCTTGTTCAAGAATTATTGAGGCCGGGCGCGGTGGCTCACGCCTGTAATCCTAGCACTCTGGGAGGCCAAGGTGGGCGGATCGTTTGAGCTCAGGAGTTCGAGACCAGCCTGAGCAAGAGCGAGACCCCATCTCTACTAAAAATAGAAAGAAATTATATGGACAGCTAAAAATATATATATAGAAAAAATTAGCCGGGCATGGTGGTGCATGCCTGTAGTCCCAGCTACTCGGGAGGCTGAGACAGGAGGATCGCTTGAGCTCAGGAGTTTGAGGTTGCTGTGAGCTAGGCTAACGCCACGGCACTCACTCTAGCCTGGGCAACAGAGTGAGACTCTGTCTCAAAAAAAAAAAAAAAAAAAAAAAAAAGAATTATTGAGTCAGCCAACTTGGGCCTATGACATTCCTAGTAATGTACGTTTAGTTAAAATATTTCAAAACTATAAATGCAATTTATATGATTGTTATTGATTCTGTGAGACATGATTTATATCAATGTACTAGTGGAAAACTGCAACCAGAAGTCCATGGGTTAAAGATTCAGTACTATACAACATTGTAGTGGGCTGAATGGTAGATTCCAAACAGATATTCCATGTCCTAATTCCTAGAATCTATAAATATTTCCTTATGTGGCAAAAGAATGAATATTGTCTTATATGGCAAAGAATGTAACTATGTTAAGGGTCTTGAGAGGAGATGCTTATGCTTGGTTATCTGGGCCCTAAATGCAATCACATGTATCCTTTCAAAAGAGAGGCAGAGGGAGTTTAAACACACTGAGAGAGAAGAGAAGGAGGCAACATGACCATGGAGTCAGAGACTGGAGTGTTGCAGCCACGAGCCAAAGAATGACTGACGTCACCAGAAGCTGAATTGCCAAGGAACAAATTCACTCTTAGGATTTTTGGACGGAGGACTGCCTGCCCTACTGACACCTTGATTTTGGAGGCCAATCATAATCCCAAAAGACACAATCCTGAACACCATAATTCTAAATGTTTAAAGGCCAAAAGATTGAAATCCTGAAAATATAATTCTGAAAAAAAAAATTAAAAATCATTAAAAAGATATTTATTTACATTTTTAAAAGGTTATTTGAGAAACATAACAATACAATAGAACACTTCATAAGCCATTTTACATAATAAAATGGGCAGTAATAAATATATGTATTTTTGCAAGCATACCCACTCAGGTATACTAACGACAGTCACACATGTATAGCAGTTATGAGCAGAAAAACTGTATTCATAAAGAAATAGATGAAAATGCAAAATGTGTAAACATATATCACTATTATGGATGGTAATTGTGTGAAGTCAGCTTTCTAACAACAGTCATCTGAAATACCATGACAAACAACCTAAATTTTGACAAGATCCATCAAAAACCACTATGGGTCACCACAACATACGCAGTAACCCAAAGAGCCAAGAACTTGAGAAATTTTACCTTTCATAAATGCAGATTTACAAAAAGAATATCTTTTCATTTATTGAGGAAATTTTAATGTTTTCATGTACATGCATGATGCTTACACACAAAGTTAACATGGTGATAATGCACTCTCAGGTGGTCAAAATTGAAAAAAAAAATGCATAAAATGAATTACAGCTCTCTAAAAGTCCTTACAAAATTTACCTCCAGTATTGGAAATGATGTGAAGATGAGATACATAGCATAGCAAATTGTAAAAAATAATGCTGACAATTTAAAATAGTGGGGAAAAAAACTAAGAAAAGAAAAAAAATTTAAAAACTAAAAAGAAAATTTGACATATGAAAAAGTGTATTCCAGGGATAGATTATGGGCAATTGCACAGAGATAGACCACTAAGAGCTGGATAAATTTCATGATCATTAACTATATTTTGAAATCTTGCAATCATGATGAATAGCTGCTTTTTTTTTTTTCTTTTCGGACATGGCTTTCCTCAAAGAATATGCTCATACTCATTTTCTACGTAGTGCTGCTCTTTTTGAAATTCTTCTATGATTCCATATGCACTAACATGAACATTCCCCATTAAATTTTTCCATCTTCTGTGCTATACTTCTATGTTGTTTGGGTACACAAAACTCCATTCCATATGCACTCATAGGCAGATCACAAATTTGGTAGAAACAATACTGGTGATTAAACAGCAAAACCATGGAATAAGTGTTTTCTTATCCTACCATGCACATAATTATTTTCAAACTAGTCAGTAACTTCACTGGCTTCTTCAGATAAACGTGGTTTTAATTCATTAAAAGCTCCTGGAATGTCATCAGCTGGAAGCAATGCCAATGCAGGCAAATGACCCATTTTTAAACTAAAGTTTTCATCGTTGCCATATCAAATGCCCAATCCACTCATCTGAATTTTCTGCCAAATGTATTGGGCTGAATGGAAAAAAAACAAACTTTCCTGGTAACACCTTGAAATTCACTTTTAGAAGCCTGAATCGCACCTAATTCCAAATCTGTCATGGTTTGGAGATTCAATTGAAATCCATTTCCTTCTGCATAAAGAGAATAACAAGGTAATAGCTCCTCCTAAAGGGGTGCCACTGTCCGGTAATCGTGATTTTGGGGATTTTAGATGTTAGGAATTAAGACTTTAGGGATTGTGATCTTTTGGGATTTCAACCTCTGGGATTATGGCGTTCAGGATTGAGTCTTTCAGAATTATGATCAAACCTGAACTCTGAACCACCGTCCTGCATTGCTCTCTGCTCCCTGTTAAACTCGGCCAATAGAGGGCACTAGAGGAAGACTAGAAATATGAAGAAGCAGCCGGTTCATTCCTCTGTTTCCTTCTGGTTTCCTGTTACTGTCATATCATCCTAGCAACACTTCTGTATCTCAGAAGCAACAGTTGTTCCTGTGGCAGAACTTGAATCTAGTTTGCAGTTTTTCTTTAACAGGTGCATACCAGTCCCATCACATTCACTCAGAGATACAAGGACCAACTGTCTGCCCCACTTCTCAGAGTCATGGCTCCCAGCCAGAGACACCCATCTTCAAGCTTCTAAGTTTCAATAATTCTGGTATTTTCCTTTGTTTCACAAATCAAGAGTTAGTAGCTGATTGGTGCTGTTGCTCTCTTCTGTGATACTTTAGTTCTCTCTGTTTGACTTTTCAATTCTTCAATACCCTCTAGCAATTGCTTATATTAAATTCTCCCTGTTAAAATGACTGCAGTGGTTTCTGTCTCCTGTCTGGATGCTGACGGTTACAGCTCCCCAGCTAGTTGCCCTCTGGTCCTATTTCTCATCAATAGGACTGGGCGCTCTCAGAGCAGCTGCAAAGAAGCTCATTTCCATTACTGGGAAGCCGACAGAGAGCACTGTGTCGGTACTACTAAGAAGTCTGGTCTCGTGCATGTTTCCAACCCTTGTGTTAATCCAAGTGACTAAAACCTCCAGAAAAATCAAACTCTGAAAAAGGAAAATCTAAAATGACATGCAGTAAATTAGTGTTATCCTGGGGCTGGGTATGGTAAAGAGAAATGACTAAAAACAGGTACAGGGATGGTTTGGGAGTATTAGAAATATACTAACACAGATTGGGATGCTGGTTCTGGAAATTTACTAAAAATCATTGACTTGTACACTTAAAATGGATGACGTTTATGATATAAACTATACCTCAATAAATCTGTTTTTAAAAATCAACCTCTGAAAACTAACAAAGGATCCTAGTGATCAGGGCCTATATCACATAAAGAGTGAGAGGGTCACTTAGGCCAGGATTCTCATTCATGACAGCCATCAAATTTGGACTTCTGATGTTGTCTCCAAAAGAGATATTATAGTCACAGACATAGAGAAGACAGAAAGAATATGTTTATCACCATTAATGGTTAAAATACAACCACAATTTTTGTAACCCTGGGCCTCTTTGCCTCTGAGATATTTGTCTTCAATGTCTAGTAGACACATATTAATAAAATAGGGCTTCTTTCTTTTGTGTCTGAGAATCTCCAAGGCCCAAGACATAGGAGGGAGGTTAGGAGAGCTAACACTTACTAAATATCTACTATGGAACAAGCATCATAAACTATGGGTACACAGGGGCATGCAGAGTGGCACAGTGGACATTGGAGACTCTGAACGTGGTCGGGGGAGGATGGAAAGGGGTGAGGGAATAAAAACTACCCATCAGGGGCAATGTACACTATTTGAGAGATAGGTACACTAAAAACCCAGACAATACCACTATACAATTTGTCCATGTAACCAAAAACAATTCGTACCCCTAAATCTACTGAAATATAAAAAAAATAAATAAAACCCAACTTTTCCCACATGAAGTGGTATTTTTATTAAAACCTTGGGGCCTCTTTCAGTAAGGCATTTTTAAGGGCCAAAAGAGAATCCTACAGGGTTATATCCTTAAATGAGCAAGGGTATCAGTTGAATCAACTTCTAAAGCACATCAGTGTTTAAGATTATATGAATTATGATGGTAGGAATCTTAAAGAAGCTCTCAAAGGGTAAGCAATCTGCATTGTATTTTACATAAGTAGGTATTTTCTCCTTGGTTTCCTTTTGATTCAAATACTTGGCAACACTTTGCATAATGTTGTTTTATAACATTCTGTGCTGACAAGTGGTAAACTCTGAGAAAATACAATCCTTTTATTCCAAACCTATGAAAACAACACTGTGCATTTTGGCTTTAGTAGTCTATATGGTTATGACTACACATTTAAATTTGGTGTTCCCTTGGGATCACCCAAGCCAAGACTATTAAGTTTGATCTGAAGATCAAAATGTATCTTTTCAATCGAGAAAACCAACAGAAAACAGAAATAGTGCATCTTTTGAAAAAAATAATTTTTAAAAAATTATTAAGGGAAATCATCACAACTTGTCTTTTTTTTTTTTTTTTTACATTGATATGAACTTCACCATCTTTCAAAGGAGAAGAGGGGGGGAAAAGCAGATAAAATAATTTATGTTTCAAGTCCAACCATGACAAGATTCTAAATAAAAATTTGAATATTTAGCTTCCCCATTCTAATATTTTACAGATAATGAAAGTAGTTTAAACATTTTACCAAAATAAATGCTATTTACCTTGTTAATATAGGTATCCCTAATTTGATCAAAAACTAAAATTAAATCCCTATCCTGTGGCAATCACATAAAGATCAGGTCTACTTGATGCTTTGCTTCTTACAAAGGTCACTGTGATGGAAACTCAATGAAAAAAGTTTACATTATCCACATTAGGTAAGGAAAGTAAAGGCACAACTATAGTTGTGAAGTTGAACTAAGATTGGTAAAGGCATTTCCACTGAAAAATGAATAACTTTTTATATAAAAATACTATTAATGGTTACCTCAGAGAAGATGACTAAAGAATTGGAGAAGTACATAAAGAAATTTTTACTTTTCATATTATATTAGTGTGTGCTTAAACTTTCAAAATAAGAAAGAAAAATGATTCCAAAAAAATCACATAATTTTTAAAGAAATTTTCCATTACAGAGGGATAATGCTCCATTATCCATAGCCTGCCTGGGGTAAAATTGCAATATCTACAAAAACAAAATAATAACAAGGAATTTTAATGCCTAGAGGAAGAGAATACAGACTATGTGGCCTGTGGCCTTTGCGTAAACCAATGATACTCAAAGTATCCAGCCACAATAAGATCAGGAACCTGTGCCAGGTTCAAGCAGGAACACTGCTTCCTTCCTTCTTGCTACCTAAATGAATAAATAAATAAATCAGATAAACTGAAAAGTGTACTTAATGGCTAAATCAATTTACATTCTGATGCAAACTGGTCTCAAACAGTTGGCCAACCAGAGACCCCATTTTGAGTAACACTGAAGCCTACATACACCAAAAAATAAATGGAAGGAAGAAGGTTTCCACAGTGAATCAGTCAGAGTTCAAAGTAGGAAACAGAAATCACTCTAGACATTTAAAGCAGAAAAGGAGTTAATACAGGCAGGAATTCGGTGCAGACAGAAATGTTGGAGGGATAGAAAAATAAATAAGTTAAGAGGCCACTGCTTAGTCAAGTTGAAGAACTTCCACCATAACTACGATACAGAGATCAGAAAATTAGGATCACTGCCACTGCCACCACTACTTCTTAACATTTATGAATCTACGACTAGACAGAATACTGAGTCTGGTCAATTCAATGGCTTCTAAACCCTAATGACCTTGCTTACCAGTTGAAAATGGCCTCCATCTCTTTTCTGCTTTCCAGGTATCATACTAGTGCATCCAATTGGAACAATCTATCCTGCAACAAGAATCCTAGCTTCAAGGAAGTCTGGGAAATGTAGTGATTATCTTTTCAACCCCTGCAGAATAAGAAGACTTCTAGAAGAGTGTGGGAATAGAAGTCAAGTACTAATTGATTATATATAATTTGACAAAGAACTTGTAGCAATGAGTCTTGAAACATATGAAGGACTTTTTTGCAAGAGAATAGTTATATTTATTTTGAGTAGCACCAGGTAGCAGGCTGGAACACATAGTCTGTCCTGGTATATCTCCTTAAAGGGTATTCACTGGGATCCACACCTTTGGGTTGGGATCAGTTATGCCCTGTATGTATTCATTCTGGGCCCCAGCCTGAAGACACAGTAGCTATGCACAGCATGATCTTCTCATGGTGATCAAGCCAAACACAAGCACATATAAGGCCTTTGCTCACATCATAACTACTAACATCCCATTATCCAAAGCAAGTCACATGACCAAGCCCAATTTCAATGAGATGTACATTCCACCCACAATGGGAAAGTACTGCAATATTACATAGCAAAGGGTATAAATATACTGTCACTGGGAAGTGAAGAATTGGGACCAATAACCTAGTCTTTGACAACCTCCAAAGTCTTTCGCAATGCTGCAGTTTTGCATTCTTTAATTCTATGACAGAGATTCATGATGACATGTGAACTCCCTCAACTACCCAGTTACCCATTCTCTCTCCTCCATCAACTCCCCAAAAGGCCATGGGTAACTAATCTCAATGAAACTTACCCTTTCCTGAGCTCCTTCTATCTTAAAGGAAGTGTTGTCCCTCTCTCCAACCATGGCCCATTCCCAAGCTTTGTTCTAAATTTCAAACCCAAAGTATCAGAGACTTTGATCCAACCCTATTCCTTCTTCTTTTCTCCTAAATCTTTGCCCTCGCTCTTTTCCCAACGTATAATCAAGTATTGGACCTATAATTTTAAAAATAAAACTTTCCCATGACATTACATCTCCTCTAACCAGCACCTTCTTCCTCACATTCACCTTTCCTAAAAGATATTTATGCATAGCCTCTACTCCTTCTTCTCCCATTCACACTGTAGCACTCTGAAATCTGGCCAAATTTGCTTACACAAAGAACAATAAGGAAATCATATTTGCCAAGTTGACTGTTTATTATTGGAGGGTTTGGTGAAGCACAATAAATAGCACTCTTTTTCCCTGAGTTCTGCATCAAAAAATAAAGAATATAAAAGGATGAGACTAACATTGAAGACATGCAGTTTAGATGTGAGACTAAATGAGCTTATTGACTTCGTATCCCCTGGGGCCAGTACTGCAGACACCATTAACCCAGGTTTCTGTCTCACTCTCCTAGGTAGAAGAGGAAGGAGAAAGAGTCCAAATCTCACTGTGTTTCACTGATCATGTTTGTTACTAGGTAAACTCCAATCAAGAAAAATGGACCAATAGCAATTACCTAAGCCCCAAGAAAGAGATGAGTAAATAGATGTAAAGTGTATGGGGAAAAGTGCCTCCCATGGAAACTAGAGGACTCTAAATGAGGTGCTCCTTTCCAAGGGTTACTTTATGGGTCTTTAATTTACTTGAGCTGTCTGGATATTTACACTATTATTTCTTCCCTCCTCTGGAAAAGCTTTTTTTCTTAATTTCCAAGAAACTTCCTTTAACAGGTTTTCCTCCTAATACTCTGATATACCCTATTTTATTTCCTTAATGGGGGTGGGGAGGATACTGCCCTGACTATTTTCCCATTCTGTGGTGTTCCTTGGAAGTCCCACCCTCATCTATAACTTTCACTGTCACTTGTGTGCTATAGATCCATATAACTCAATATTTATCTGCCTACTAGATATTCCACCTCAAGAATGCCCATATACATCTCAAATGCAAAATGTCAAGAAAGATTTGTCATCTTTTCCCCAAAGCAAGCTTTCTCTTCCATAGTCTCTGCCTTGGTGAGTGACACTAGATTTACCCAATCTTCCAAGTCAGAATTACTATCTCTTTCTTGCTAAAATCCAGAATTTGCTAAGATCCAATTTACTACAATAGTTCCTCAACTACTATACTCCCTTAAAATGGACATATTTTGTTTTGAGTTTTTGCAGGGTTGTATTTTTGTTTTTGTTTTGTTTTGCCTGATATCAATTATCTCCTTTTGTTACCAGCACCCCAATTGTGCTGAATGATTACAAGGTACCAGTGCATATTTTCTTTTTTAAAAAGTTCTTTGTAATTGGTGATTTATGTGTGATGTATATGACA
Source organism: Eulemur rufifrons (assembly GCF_041146395.1). Lineage (NCBI taxonomy): Eukaryota > Metazoa > Chordata > Mammalia > Primates > Lemuridae > Eulemur > Eulemur rufifrons. Next base: position 245,703,632 of record NC_090989.1, read on the forward strand.
GGTCCCTATTGACTGGAATATTTGATTAACCAAAATTGACTATTGCTTAATAAAAATGGTAAAGAGAGAAATTACAGGATGTGTTTTTGAAGATCAGGGAATTAGAGAACAATAAAGAATTTCATTATAAAAATTAAATCCATCAAACTAGAGGATCAATGATTCTCTGGTTTCTCCTTTCTGGTCACTAGTAATGTTTTAATATCCTCAGGGCTCAATTGTGCAGCCTTTATGGATTTTGTTTTAAGTGAGCGTAACTCCTTTGAGTAGTGTTGCTTCTGTAACAATATCTAAGTTAGTAAAACACACTCCATAAGCTTATACTATACAAATTTGTGCTTTCATCTCTGTAACTCCCCCTGAAAGACTTTTCTATCAAAGTAATAGTTGTCTTAGATGTGTTCAAACCCACCTAAACATAAAGCATTCACTTTTGTCTGTCACACACTGCTTCCTCCACCTTATATAGTGGAAGGAAGTCCTTTGGTTTGAAAGCTTTGCCAGTGTTTGAGAAAGTAAATCTCTTTCAAGTTCAGGGTGAATATTTTCAAAAGGATTTTACAAAGGATTTTAATAACAACACAGTCTCTCTTCCCCCGCCCTCAGCTCAAACCTTATTTTGAACTCTTTAAATTCAACACCAAACTTAGATTCTCAGTGTAAGAGCCGAAAAGGACTTTAGATTCTATCTCAATCCCACCTACTCATTTTATAGTCAAGGAGACAGACACCTGTAGAGAGGAAAACATTTGTTCAAGGTCTCAATAGGTTTGGCATAATTGAGATTTATTTCCCGAATGGTATCAAGATTTTGAACAGCAGGGATGTCAGTGGGTCTCAAACTGTTGCACCTGTCTTGCCTGATTTCCAGGCCTCTGACTCCAACCCAGGTGTCACTCATGATTTCCCATAAAAGGTCAACATCTGCCCCTTTTTGTAAACCTAAGGAACCCTCTTCAAGTCTCGCTCAGAAAGAGAAGCCTTAGGAAGGTAGCAGATGTGGGAGGCAGGGATTTTTGCTGAGGTTGAGCAATGAGCCACTGCTTTTGGTGGATTATACCCCTTCTCATACAGAACAGCCTTGGTATAAGCAGATGTCACCAAAGCCTCTGGCTCAGAGAGGCAGCTGGATATCCAAAATGAAAGACAAGAGATAGTTCTAATTGCTTGATATAAGTGTGGGAGTAGGGGTGGGGGTGGGGTTGGGAGTGAGCAGTGGCTGCAGAATTTTCTCTGCCCACATCACAAAACTAAAATAAACAGGGCTTTCCCCTTTCTCTTTGTAATCTTCCCACACACACAGATACATACATTCCTACATAATAACAATAACAACAACAACCACTACCTGTCCTAGCCAGCTGTCCATTCTGTAATTTTGCTATATATTTACACTTGTTGGGTTGGGGGCAGAGTGGGCAAAGATACAAAGATACAGTGTAATTTCCTCCAGGCACCTTACTTTCATAGAAAATCCTGTATTTCATAACCCCTCTGAAGCCCAGATTTGAATTTTCCACTCTCCAGAGTTTCCAGTTTTACTTTGTACCGTAAGGTGTAAGGAATATGCCTAGAATAACAGATTCTAATAACTTTCTACTTCCAGAAAACAGAAAATGCAAGTGTTCACTTTTCAAATTTTTTTTGGTCACCCAAGAAGACAAGCAAGGCACAGATTCAAACTCAAAATAAAGAAGAATGTCTAAGAATTAGAGCTATACTATTATAGCATAAAATGGGATATATCTGAAAGCAATAACATTCCCATCACTGGAAGTATTCAAGCAGGAACTGAAGAAATAATTGGCCAAGATTTTGTTAAAAAGGGTTCAACATTCACTGGGGAAAAGATGGTCTCCTCAATAAATGAACAATGAAACTAGACTCCTGTCTCTAATCATATACAAAAGTAAGATCAAAATGAGTAAAGACTTGAATGTGAGACCCAAAACCTTGAAACTACTAGAAGAAAACATAGGGAAATACTCCAGGACATTGGTCTGGGCAGAGATTTCATGGATAAGACCTCAAAAGTACAAGCAACAAAAGCAAAAATAGACAATTGGGATTATATATAAACTAATGAGCTTCTGCGCAGCAAAGGAAATAATCAGCAGAATGAAGAGAGACAAGCTTCTGAATGGGAGAAAATATTTCTGATCTCTAATCCATAAGAGATTAATATCTAGAATATATAGGGAACTCTAACACCTCAATAACAAAAAAACACACAATCTTATTTTTAAAATGGGCAAGTGATCTCAATAGATATTTCTCAAAAGAAGTCATACAAATGGAAGCATATCGAAAAATGTTCAACATCACTAATCATCAGTGAAATGCAGGTTGAAACTACAATGTGATACCATCTCACCCCATTTAGAATGGCTATGATCAAAAAGACAAATAATAACAAATGCTGGTAAGGATGCAGAGAAAAGGAGACTCTTATACACTGTTGGTAGAAATGTAAATTAGTATGGCCATCATGGAAAACAGCATGAAGGTTCTTCAAAAAGCTAAAATAAAACTATCGTGTGATCCAGCAATCCCACTAAGAGATATATATCCAAAGGAAAGGAAATAGGTATGTCAACAAGATGTCTGTACTACCATGTTTATTGTAGCACTATTCACAATAGCCAAAATATGGGATCAACATAAGTGTCCATCAATAGATGAATGGATAAAGAAAATACAGTATACATACACAATGGAATACTTTTGTCCATAAAAAAGAATGAAATCCTATCATTCACAGCAACATGGATGAGTTTAGAGAATATTATATTAAGTGAAATAAGTCAGGCATAAAAAGATAAATACATCCTTTGTTAAATATATTCCTAGGTATTTTATTTTCTTTGTTGCTATTGTGAAGGGTATTGAGTCTTTGATTTGGTTCTCGGTTTGACTGCTGTGGCATATAGGAATGTTACTGATTTCTGTACATTGATTTTGTAACCTGAGACTTTGCTGAATTTATCAATTCCAGTAGTTTCATGGCAGACCACTATAGAGAGAACTACGAAACACCATGCTCATGAGTTGGCAGAATCAACATTGTTAAAAAGTCTGTACTACCCAAAGTGATCTACAGATTCAATGTAATCCCTATCAAAATACCAATATCATTTTTCACAGATCTAGAAAAAATAATTCTACGCTTCATATGGAACCAGAGAAGACCCCATATAGCAAAAGTAATCTTAAGCAAAAAGAACAAATTGGGAGGCATCCATTTACCAGACTTCGAACTATACTACAAGGCTATAGTAACTAAAACAGCATGGTACTGACACAAAAACAGAGACATAGACCAATGAAACAGAACTGAGAACCCAGATATAAAACCATCCTTATATAGCCATCTAATCTTTGACAAAGCAGACAAAAAAATACACTGGGGACAAGAATCCTTACTCAATAAATGGTGCTGGGAAAATCAGATAGACACATGTAGAAGACTGAAACAGGATCTGCACCTTTCACCTCTCACAAACATCAAATCACGGTGGATAACAGATTTAAACCTAAAGCAAGAAACCATAAGAATTCTAGAAGAAAATGTTGGAAAAACTCTTCTAGATATTGGCCTAGGGAAAGAATTTATGAATAGGACCCCAAAGGCAATCACCACAACAACAAAAATAAATAAATGGGACTTGATCAAATTAAAAAGCTCCTACACAGTCAAGGAAACTGTCACAAGAGCAAACAGATAGCCTATAGAATGGGAGACAATATCAGCATACTACACATCCAATAAAGGGCTAATAACTAGAATCTATATAGAACTCAGGAAAATCAGCAAGAAAAAATCAAACAACTCTATCAAAAAGGAGACAAAGGACATGACCAGAAATTTTTCAAAAGAAGATAGACTGATGGCCAACAAACATATGAAAAAATGCTCAACATCTCTAATCATCAGGGAAATACAAATCAAAACCACAATGAGATATCACTTAATTCCAGTGATAATGGCTTTTATCAAAAAGTCCCAAAACAATAAATATTGGCATGGATGTGGAGAGATAGGAATATTCATACACTATTGGTGGGACTGCAAACTAGTACAACTTCTATGGAAAGTAATATGGAGGGAGATACTTCAAAGAGCTAAAAGTAGAAGCACCAGTTGATCCAGCAATTCCATTACTGGGCATCTACCCAAAGGGAAAAAAGACATTCTATAAAAAAGACATCTGTGCTAGAATGTTTATAGCAGCATAATTCACAATTGCAAAGATGTGGAAACCACCCAAGTGTCCCTCAATACATGAGTGGATTAATAGAATGTGGTATATGCATACCATGGAGTTCTATTAAGCCACAAAAAACAATGGTGATCTAGCACCTCTTGTATTACCCTGGATAGAGCTGGAACCCATTCTACTAAGTGAAGTATCACAGAATGGAAAACAACTACCATGTGGACTCACAATCAAATTGGTATTAACTGATCAACACTTATGTGCACATATAGTAGTAACATTGATCGGGTGTCAGGCAGGTGGGGGAGGGGAAGAGGAGATGAGTATATTCACACCTAATGAGTGCAGTGCATGCTGTCTGGGGGGTGGGCATGCTTGAAGCTCTCACTCTGGTGGGGCAAAGGCAATATATGTAACCTAAACATTTGTACCCCTGTAATACGCTGAAATTAAAAAAAAAGAAAGATAAATACCAAATGGTCTCACTCATATAGGGAAGGTAAAAAAAGTTGATCTCATAGAAGTAGAGAGTAGAATTGTGGTCACAAGAGACTGGAAAGGGTAAGAGAAAGGGAGTATGAGAAGAGATTGCTTAAGATACAAAATTACAGCTCAATAAGAAGAATAAGTTCTAATGTTCTATAGCACTGGAGGGTGACTATAGTTAACAATTTACTGTATATTTTCAAATAGCTAGAAGAAAGCATTTTGAACATTCCAAACACAAATAAATGATAAATGAAGTGATATATATACTAATTACCTTGATTTGATCATTGCACATGCTATACATATGTTGAAATATCACACTGTACCCCATAAACATATACAAATTTGTGTGTCAGTAAAAAATAATTTTAAGTGGTTAAAATGGTTAAAAAAAAATTGGAGGGAGGGACAAGGAATTCATGTATCTAGCCAGAGATTGGAAGAGATGGCCTTTAAGTTGCCTTCTAAGGTGGTTGTTCCTTATTCTCAGTAGGTCTAGATATGCTTGACTAAAATAGTGCCTGGGATTGGAACTTGGGTTGTGTGGATTCCCCACCTCAAGAACAAACAGATCAAATCCCACCTGACCAAGATAGTCAGCCTCTTCCCTGATACCTCAATCTTGTTTAATCTGTGTTGGTGGAGAAGGTTCCCAAAAGCCTTAGTCTCAGCTTTCCAATGCCTACAGAGCCAGTGTGTAGATAAACACTGAATACAGTTACATCATTAACTGGAAAGCAGACTGTAAACAGGAATAAAGGAAGTCACACCAAGCCTTCATGGAAGTTAGTGATGTGGATTTCAAGGTTATACCAGTTATACAAATCAAAACATCAAGACAATAAGTCCTTGCTTTAGTCAATATTTATCTTTCAGGTTAATCAGTCTGGAAGTTAAACAAAAACAAGAATTAATTGTTCTGGCTATCTTCTCCATATACATAATCACTTAAGCAACACAAGTTGGATTGGTGCCTGGCAGCATAAAAATTGACTATTGGGATGTTCTTTTTGCAAGGGAACATTCTAAAGGCAAAATGGCCTAAGAAGCTTGTGAAAAGTCATTCTTTTTCTAAGAACTAAGTACAATTGTAGTTAAGGCAAACAATTGTTATCATTGAACTCAGCAGCAGCCAATAGAGAGAACCCATTTGTATATGAGAATTGACTATTTAACACTATTAGCGAAGTGTCTTCGATCCTAGATGGTGTGAATGATAGCAAGGCTCACTTCTGTTTCTTTTTCCATCACAAACCAATTGTTTTCTTGTTGTCGTTGTTGTTTTTATAGGTAGAAATTCCATGTTATTTGAAATGTGTCCTACCACTACACAGCTTCCTCTTTCACAGAGGGAACCTGGCAGACAAAATTGGTTCAGAATAGAGTGGCAGAAGAAAAACCCAGGATCCAAGAGGAAAGGTCACTTAATGTAACAAGGGTGAGAAATAACAATGTGGGACAGGAACCAGAATTATGTATTTGTCAGCAGTGGTATACAAAGGATGGAGATGAGTATTTTACCACTGACATTGTTTAGAATTGTTTATTCATGGTTACCATACAAAGCAGACCAAACTGTAGTCAGTTTTGTTATTTTTTTCAACTTTTTAGAGACAATGCATCCTCTCATTGATGCACTAGGACAGGACCTGTCCTGCCTTACCCTTGGTAAGGCTCTGTTTGTGAGTATTCCCAAGACTTTCTTCCTCATAGCCTCTCCTCAACACTTCTCCTTTCAGAAAAATATTCCATGTCTGCCAGGTGGTCCTCAGAGCCTCTTATTCTGCTAATCAAGTAATGAATAAAAGGATCTGAGAAATGGAAGGAAGCAAGGATAAGTTACAGGGTTTTTTTATTGGAAAAAAAAGAGATACTTAGAGGAGTAGAAAATGAATCTATTCAAAATGTTGTGATGGATAAAACTATCCCTGTTCTGCCACCACTACCATCATAATTACCACAGTAGAATTAAGGATGTTTAGAGGATTCAAGAGTCAAGAACCCCTTTAAGAAGATCTGAGCTTTAGGAAGGTATAGGAATTAGAAGTGAGAAAGGTTTGGGAGCAACAGCTCAGGAGCCATTTATCTTAGACAAGACTGGGGAGATTGCAAAAGAGGGAGATAACCCACAAATGACCAATCTGGTTTGTTCTGGTCAATGAAATTGAAGACAGATTATTTTGGGTAGAAAATAATAAAGGTCTAAAAAGTTTATCACCTTTAACCTGGGAAGTTCAATCTGGTTTAAAACTCCTAAAACATAGGAATCCTTTCAACTGCTTTAAGAGGTATTTCTACCTCTACTCCAAATAGGGAAAATCAGGCAGGGGCTTAATTAGCTTAATTGAGGTCACACAGCAAGTGCAGAATGCAGCAGAAAATAATGCATAGGCTTCATGAATCCTCTTTCACTACCCCCTTCACCAAACTTCTCTCCTTTTACTACCCTCTTGACATCAATTTCCAAAGACAAACAACTCTAGCCCATGTATAGTAAAATGTCACATCTTGTGGTTTAACTCTACCAGAAATACCATGACTATACTGAAGCTAGGATAAGAATCCATGAGTTCTCTCTCTGTTGTTCATAGAATGGGATCTTATGAAAGTCAATGTACCAAAGAAATGCTGGATATGACTTCTCTATTCCCAAACCCTTTTTCTTCTCTGCCTTTTTGTCAGTCTTCCTCTATAGAAATAAATCATCTACAGATTTTTTTTTTTTTTTTTTTTTTGAAAACTGATGAAAATCTACTATGAGTCAATGCATACCCTGGATATGCGGGGCTTATGTAAAGTTGGGTTATGAAGATGTACAACTGTTTGTGTACTGAGATATAAACGTGTGTTTACTTATACATTCACACACACACACACACACACACCCTCCCTTTACTATTTATTTTTACCTCAATAACTGGAAAATTATCTCCTTCATGTTCTGACCTAGGTATTCTTCATCCTTACCCAAGTCAGTTTTGAATGGTTGTGGAAACAACCAAAGGAAATATCGGGTGTCAGGACTCTGATTGGAGTTGGATATTTTTTCCAGCTTCATTCAGGTATCATTGACAAACAAAATTTATGTATATTTAAGGTGTAAAAAGTGATGATCTGATATACATTGTGAAATGGTTACTAAAATCAAACTAATTAACATATCCATCACCTCACACAGATACCCTTTTTTTTTCTTTTGGTGAGAACACTTGAGATCAACTCTCTTAGCAAATTTTAAGTATAAGATACATTATATTAGCTATAGTCACCAAGATGTGCACTTGATCTCCAGAATTTATTCATCGTATAACAGAACATTTATACCCTTTGACTAACATCTGCCCGTTTACCCCAACCACAGACCCTGGTTACCACCATTTACTCTGTTTCTATGGGTTAGACATTTTTAGATTCCACATAGAATTGAGATCATGCAGCATTTGTCTTGTTGTTTCTCACTTATTTCATTTAGCATAATGTCCTCCAGGTTCATCCACGTTGTCACAAATGACAGGATTTCCTCCTTTTTATGGCTGAACTATATTCCACCATGTGTATGTGGGGAATATTTTCATATTTTCTTTATTCATCTATCAACAGGTAGGTGGTTTCCATATGTTTTCAGATGTCAGCTATTGTGAATAATGTTGCAATGATCATGGGGATGTAGATATCTCTTCAAGAGAGTGATTTTATTTTCTTTGGATATATACTCAGAAGTGATATTGCTGGATCATACGGTAGTTCTAATTTTAATTTTTATAGAACCTCCATTCCTCCATATTCTTCTGTATAATTCATGTACCAATTAAAATTTCCACCAACAGTGTATAAGGGTTCCCTTTTCTCCACATCCCCACCACTTGCTATCTTTTACTTTCTGATAGTAGTCTTCCTAATAGGTAAGAGATGATATTTATTGTGGTTTTGATTTATATTTCTCTCACGATTAGTGATGTTGAGGACTTTTTCATCAACCTGTTGTCATTTGTATGTCTTCTCTGGAAAAATGTCTATTCAAGTCCTTTGACTATTTTTTAATTAGGTGATATTTTTTTTCACTATTGAGTTGTATGAGTCCCTTACATATTTTGGATATTAACCCCTTAATGGATAGATGGTTTGCAAATATTTTCTTCCATTCTACAGGTTCCATTTTTATTTTGTTGATTATTCCCTTTGTTATACAGAAACTTTTTAATTTTATGTAGTTAATTGTTTATTTTTTCTTTAGTTGCCTGTGCTTTTGGTGTCATATCCAAAATCATTACCAATACCAATCAATGTCAAGAAGTTTTACCCCTATGTTTTCTTCTAGGAATTTTACCATTTCTGGTCTTATATTTTAAGTCCTTACTATATTCTGAGTTGATTTTTTATATGGTGTGAGATGAGGGTCTAATATCATTCTTCTGCTTTCATTAATAAATGAATCCACTTTTCCCAGCACCATTTATCCTTTTCTCATTGTTGTTCTTGACAGCATTGTCAAGATATTTTTATTACTCTTTTGATCTCTTGTTTCACCCATTGGTTATTCAGGAGTGTGTTAACTTCCACATATTTGTGAATACTCCAGTTTTTCTTGTTTTTGTCTTTGTTTTTATTTTTGTTTTTGAGACAGAGTCTCCCTTTGTTGCCGGGGCTAGAGTGAGTGCCGTGGCATCAGCCTAGCTCACAGCAACCTCAAACTCCTGGGCTTAAGCGATCCTCCTGCCTCAGCCTCCCGGGTAGCTGGGACTACAGACGTGCACCACCATGCCCGGCTAATTTTTTCTATATTTATTTTAGTTGGCCAGATAATTTCTTTCTATTTTTAGTAGAGATGGGGTCTCGCTTTTGCTCAGGCTGGTCTCAAACTCCTGACCTCAAGCGATCCACCCGCCTCTGCCTCCCAGAGTGCTAGGATTACAGGCATGAGCCACTGCGCCCAGCCGAGTTTTTCTAATTATTGATTTCTATTTTCATAATGTGATTGGAAAAATATTTGACATGATTTTGATGCTTTTAAATTGATTAAGATTTGTTTTGTGGACTAATATATGATCTATCCTGGAGAATTTTCCATGTGTGCTTAAAAAGGATGTGTATTCTGCTGCTTTGGGGTGGAATGTTCTATATATGTCTGTTAGTTCCATTATGAACTAAAATGTACTTCAAATCTAATGTTTTCTTATTAATTTTCTGTTTGGATGATCTGCCCATTTTTGAAAGTGAGATATTGAAGTCCCCTACTAATATTGTGTTGCAGTCTATCTCTCTCTTCAAATCTATTAGCATTTGCTGTATATATTTAGATGCTTTAGATGTTGGGTGCATGCATATCTGCTGATAAAGTAGTCTTCATTAGGAGTTTTTTTTTTTTTTTTTTTCTTTCAGCATTTTGAATATATCATCCCACTCTCTCCTGGCCTGCAAGGTTGCTGCTGAGAAATCCACCAATAGTCTAATGAAGGTTCCTCTATAGGTGATAAGTCTCTTCTCTTCTTGATTTCAAAATACTGTCTTGATTTTTGACAATGTGATTATGATGTGGCTCAGTGAAGTCTTCTTTGGGTTGAACTGGTTTGGATACCTTTGAGCCTCATGTACCTAAATATCCATCTTTCCCATGATTTTGGAAGTTTCAGGCATTATTTCTTTAAATAAGCTTTCTTTCCCTTTCTCTCTACTCCTGTGACTTCCATAATTTACATATTATTTTTTCTGATAGTGTTTCATAAATCCCATCATCTTTCTTCACACCTTTTTATTCATTTTTCTTTTTTCTCCTCTTACTCTATAATTTCAAATTATAGAATCTCTCAGTTCATGAATTCTTTTTTCTTCTTCAGCAAATCTACTGCTGATGCTTTCTATTGTATGTTTTTATTTTATTCCTTGTGTTCTTTGGCTCCAGAATTTCTGAGGTTTTTTTAAAAATAATTTTTATGATTTTTTTAACAATGTCTGTTTCTTTGTTGAACTTCTCATTTTGTTTATGTAGTTTTCCTGTTTTCATTGAGTTGTATATCTGTATTCTCTTTTAGCTTACTGAGCTTTCTCAAAATGATTATTTTGAATTATTTTTAATTCTTTATATATCTCCATTTCATTGGTGTCAGTAACTGGAAAATTATTGTGTTCCTTTGGTGTTGTCATGTTCCCTTGATTTTTCATGTTCCTTGAAGTCTTGCATTGCTATCTTCACGTTTGAAGAAGCCATAACCTCCTTCAGTCTTTACTGACTGGCTTTTGGAGAGAAACATCTTCCCCAGTCAGCCCAGCTAGTGATTCTGAGGCTCTCTCAGAATGTTTTCTATGGATGTGCCCAGTCTACTTTGTGTCCTCTTTGGGGGTGGGAGAGAATCATAAGATCATACACCTTCTCTCAATCTCAGAAAGCCAGGCTGGGTTCTGAGAGTCTCAATTTGTTTTCCTTTGGGTTGTGCTCTGACAGCTCAAATTTTTGTGCCTTTTCACTATCCTACAGAATCAAGCTGGCTGACTGCTTATGCTTGTAAACCATCTACAAGGACTTCCACTTGCCATTTGGGAGGAGTATGTGCAGGGAGTCAGTAATGGGGAAGGAAGGAGAGAATTGTATGGAGCATTGGGAGCTCCTGTGCAAGAGTGGGGGGTGGTCTGCAGGTAAGGCATCCCAACTGGCTCATGGGCTAGTCTCCCTATAAAGTTCAAGAAGCAGTTAGTAGGATATACAGCTCTTGGTTGATTTTGAGCCCTGGTTGCTGTGAGTCCCCACCTCTCTTCACTGCTCCCAGCCTCTCCCAACCACTCAACCAAGCTAATCCACCCAGTATTCTGGGTGGGGCAAGAAAGAAGTGGGCCTCCTAGGCAGTATTCTGTACTACATTCTCACTTTATGGGCTTAGGATGTCTCTCGGGGCACTGACCTGTACCACCCTGGGGGAAGGGTGATGCAGGTAAGGTAAAAACTGTTTTTCTTACCCCTTTCAATGCATTTATTCTCAGAATACTTGCTCCAACAGTGTGCTAGAAACTTCTCTGATAGACTCCCAGATTTCCCCAATGGTACTCTGTTCCATGGGTGATTGTCAATAGCTGTGCGCTATGGGGAAATGATGGTAGAAAATCCCTGTTCTGACATTTTGCTGACATCACTCCAGAGTTATTAGATTTCCAGTTACCTCCAGCCTCACATTCAAAACATCATACTACATAGATTTGGAGTTATGGGTGAAAATGTTTCTTCTCTCAAGTATTCACTAATTTGCGTTTCCTGATTTCTTTCACATTACCACATTGGAAGGGGTTGTTCAAGAGAACTGATGTGTTCTGCAGGCATATTCCTCTCACTTAACCACTAATAATAGCCTCATCGTAGTCTCCATTCTCTGTTTTCTTTTCCTTTTTTCTGTTAGGTCCACAGCCAAGAGGAAGACACAGAAAGCCTCAGGTGTAGCAAAATGCTGTTTATTTGAACATCTGGGTGCAGATGGGTGGATACCAGAAAGAGTCCACACAAGGAAGGGGAGAGCCCTGGCTTTTATAAAGGGCTTTTCCAGGGGGAGTAGAGTAACTGGGCCAGAACAGCCACTGTAATGAATTCTTGTCAAACAGCTAGTTCCTGAAACCCTGCATCAGTCACATCCTGCAACTCCAGAGTCGTCCTTATCAGGAGGCATAAGGAATGAAAGTTCCCCTCTTGCATTCCTTTATCTCCCTAGGGGTCTGGCAAAGGCTACCTGCCTAATAGTTTCTATAAGGGAAAAAAAAATGTTTTTCTCCTCATGCCCTCCTTACATCATATCTCTCTGCACTTGCTAGGAAACTATTACATATCTGAAAAGTACATTCTGACAAAGAGAAGAAATAGTTCTAAATTCCCAATGTGACATAGGAGGAACATGTCATCTGCAAAATAAAGCATGCATTCCTGAACATAGCACATATCTGACTCATTTGCTTTTCCAACCTTATCCAGTGCTGATTCCCTGGAGGAAAGCCATAACATACTGTTCTCAGGAAGCACCCTGTGGTTTCTCATCTCTCTGTCTTTTTTCAAACATGCATTTTATCTGCCTTAAATGCCTTGTTCCCATCTCATCTGCCTGATAATGTCCTACTCATTCCTTAGAACCCAGTTCAAGAGCCTCCTCTGTGAAGGCTTCCCAAAACCACCTGAAAAGCATTCATCATCAGTTCTTTCTTTGTGCAGTCTATTCTATTCTATTGTTCTTATAGTCTATATTTATTTTTTTCTTTACTATGTCATGCATTCCCAATTGTATTTTGTCTTGTTCTTTTCATACCCAGAAACTACCACAGCTTCTCTTTACATAGTGGGCTTTCATGAATGAATGAATGAATGAATGAGAGTCTATCTTCCCTTTGGACCCAAATGAAATTTTAAAATTACTTTAGGCCTTTCTCATGAGACCTGGAAAGCTAGCAATTCTGCATCATCATTATTGAAGGCACATAGGCTATCTGACTCCATGCAGAGAAAATTAAAATAACAAAAGCAAAGATATTATCCATTAGGAAATGTGTGTAGTGCTGACAGTCTGATATTTATCTTGCTCACTCTTAATTTTTCAGATCCCTCATGTCAGAGAAGTTAAGATCTTCTTTTGCCTTATCTCTGAATAAATTAAATTTCTGATTAGAGCCAATGGAATGTTTTGCATAAAGGAGATTTTTAAATGAGAAAATGCTTGCAGGAGTGATTTCAGAGCTGAGTCCTCAACTGCAACAGGACAATATGTCACTGACCTTTAAATTCAATAAAGGATCTGTAGCCCACACTTATTGTTCTTCTCAGTGTGATGGGGTAAATGTTCTGGGAGTCTTGCCAAGTGCCCCATCTCTAAAGTCCAGGTCTCCAAGGATAAAAAACAGTAAGTGATTTTCTACCATTTTAACCATTCAAATTATCATTATGTAGTAATAACTAATCTTTCTGATTTTCTATGACCCAGAAATTTAACCAGTACTTCTATACTTCTTTAATCAAATCACTTGTAACAGATCAAGAAAGAGTTAAAAGATTTAGAAGAGATAAAAATAATTTTACTTCTGGAATAGCAGTCATTTGAGGGAGAGTCATAGGTTTGACATATTAAGTATAGCTCTTCCTCTAGTTTTGGGGATAATGGGAAAAGATGATTAAAAAAAGGTATTTTGAGAGAAATGGACTTCCTATTGGCACTTTTCCAGATACAGTTTCTTTCTGCCTCAGTTTTCAAGGGCTAGACAAACAATCTCTCCCTGGATCATGAGACTGAGGGGTTGTCATTACCCAAAGATCAAAACAGCTTTCTCATGGACCTATCTGGGGTATAATCAGTGTAGCTACTAGGCAGTTTAGCCAAAATAGTCAGAAAGTCCTGAAAAGTATTTTAGTAAATGCCATCAAATTCTTTCTGGAACAATATAAATTATAATAAGCAAATTAATTAAAGACCAGAAATATTATGCAGTGAGGTCACTAACCCAATATCCATATAGCCAAACAAGTACTGGGCTTCGACAAACAACTGCAAATTCTGAGAAAATGGCCAATGACAAAGTGAAACCTTATTGAAAGAGATACAGAAAGCAGCAGCAGAATTGAACACAAAGATGAAGAAGTTCCTTCTGGGCAATTGGTATTTGGCCCTTCAAGAAGAATTGCTTTTTTGATAAGTACTTGGATTCGATTTGCTAGTATTTTATTGAAAATTTTTGCATCTATATTCATGAGGGAAATTGGTCTGTAGTTCTCTATTTTTGTTGTGTCCTTTCCAGGTTTTGGTATTAATGTTATATTGGCTTGGTAGAACGTGTTGGGGAGAACTCCATCCTTCTCAATATTGGAGAATGCGGGGAGTTAGCTACGCTCCCCGCAGAGAGGTCCTTTTCTCTTTGTTCTGATCAGATCTCTAAGTTGACTACGCCAGTTTGCAGGGAGTTAGCTACGCTCCCTGCAAAGAGGTTTTTCTTCCGATCTGGTCTCTCAGGCAGGGGTCATCGCAAAGGATGAAAAATATAGTAGGAAACAGAAATAAAAATATAAAGTAATGGCAATAATAATACACAGAGCCAAAGATATAGTTTATAAAGTGAAAGTTTATGAAAATAGATAAAGGAGGGTATCCGGATGGAAATATTTTACCAGCATCAAATATTTCCCCGACTGAAACTCCACACAGGTATTATATAGGGTACATACAGGCTCCGGTTGCCAAGGGCAACGGGATTTTGATACTAACAGGCAGTTTGCTTTAGGGTCAAAGTCTCCTAAAAGGCTACTACAGATCCTTTAACTAACTCTAACCAGGGGAACAATGGGTTATAAAATCGTCTTGGGGCAAACTTCTAAGTTTTATGATAAGGCTATTACTTTAGCAACAAACAGAGACATCTTGGCTCTGGTGATTGTGTTCTTGGAGACAGAGATGATCCCAGAAGTCAACATGGGCTGTGCTTTGTGTTAATTACTTGAACCGCATGGTTCCATCTGGGCCCGGCTTGGGCATTAGCATATCTATCTGATTAGCTCTCATCTCCACCTGTCAGCAGCACCAGCAACCTTTGGTCCTAAGGGAGGCCTGCCTTGTCTTTCAAAACAGGTGAGAACCAAAGGCCCAGTTTACAGCTGTCTCCTTGAGATGCAGCTTCTACTGACCAGCAAGACGCCCTCCTGAGACGAGGCAGCTCTTGAACTAACACATTTATCTTTTCCTTAAGGCAAAGCCTTATTTGACTTCTGAAATCAAATCTTGTCTCCAGAAATACAGGGGGCATTTCTATAATTCAGTATTCTTAGGCTCAACAGGAGAATAGTTTATGTAGGATGGGCACCAGTTCTTCTTTGTATGTATGGTAAAATTCGGGTGTGAACCCATCTGGACCAGGGCTTTTCTTTTTGGGAAGGTTTTTTATTGCTGTTTCGATTTCAGTTCTTGATATTGGTCTGTTCAGGTACTCTATTTCTTCCTGGTTGAGCCTGGGAAGACTATGTGTTTCTAAAAATTTGTCCATTTCCTCCATGTTCTCCAGTTTGTGTGTATAAAGATTTTTGTAGAATTCATAGATGATATCTTGTATCTCTGTAGCATCGGTTGTGATTTCTCCTTTCATGTTCCTAATGGAGGTTATTAGAGATTTTACTTTTGTGCTCTTGGTTAGTCTAGCCAGGGGTGTGTCTATTTTGTTTATCTTTTCAAAGAACCAACTTTTTGTTTGTAAACTGTGGTATATGTATACCATGGAATATTACTCAGCTATAAGGAATGATGAAGATACGACATCTCTATGGTTCTCCTGGAGAGAGTTGGAACCCATTATATTAAGTGAAGTATCCCAAGAATGGAAAAACAAGCATCACATGTACTCACCAGAAAATTGGTTTCCCTGATCATCACCTAAATACAAATCTGGGAACGACACCAATTGGACATCAGACTGAGGTGGGGGGTGGGGGAGGGGATGGGGGTATGCCTACACAATGAGTGCATTGCGCACCGTTTGGGGAGGGGTAACACTTGAAGGTGCTGACTCGGGAAAGGGGGGTGGGGAAAAAATATGAAACTATTGTTTTTAACTTGCACTGTTCACTTAATAATTTATCATGAATATTTCCCATATTATTTCATATCATTGTACAAGAAATAATGTATACATTATGAGGACATACTGTATCTAACAAGATATACTGTTAGACTCTTTGATTCTGTAAAATTAAATTGAAAAAAAAAATAAAAACAAAAAAAAAAAAAAAAAAGAATGGGCTTCCTTGGGATGATCACAAATGCAATCTTACCAAAGTATGCAGGAAAATGGGAATGATCATTTGTTTTCCAGTCAGTTAAATTTACCACGCATCTTCTGACCATGTCTTTTCTTGACTTCTTTTTTATTATTATTTTTATTCTTATTTCAGCATATTGTGGGGGTACAAAAGTTTAGGTTACGTATATTGCCCTTGTCACCCCCCACCCCCGTCAGAGCTTCAAGCGTGTCCATCCCCTAGACAGTGCGCATCGCACTCATTATGTATGTATATACCCATCCCAACCCACATAAAAAAAAAAAAAAAGAAGAATTGCTCACATAGAAACATAAGACAATGTAGAAATGTGAAATCACAAAGAGATAAAAAAGAATGAACATCAATAAAACAGCATGAAATAAAGCAAGCAGAGAAATGTCACTTTTAAATATTAAATAGTAAATGTATAGGGAATCTAATGAACCTATATGCACTAACAGAGATATTTTCATCTATGTAAAACTGATTATTAAGGACCTAATGAAAGGATGGTCCCTAGGGACCAAAGATTTTACCAGATTCCAATAAGGGAAATCAGTAGTTTAAAAGAGTCATGCCTACAGATAGGACTAAGTAAATTATTTAGAAAATTTGTATATAGTGCACCCTGTGGGTTAGTATAGTTATGTTCAATTAAATCCTTTGTTTCTATGTCCTTAAGTTAAAGGACTCTATTCAGGTATGAAAGGAGAAACATCAAAAAAAATTAATGTAACCAGATATATCTGAGTCATATTTTAGTGCCTTAACAGCAATGGATGAGACAAGGTCTTTCGTAACAGTAACACTAGTATACTTCTTACGTCTGAACTCAACAAAAGCTCCTCAACCTCAGCACTTTTGGCATTTTGGAATGGATAATTTTGTGGTGGAGAGCTCTGTAGGGTATTTAGCAGCATCTCTGGCCAGCAGAATGCACGTACAGACACACTCATTCACACATAGTTGTGTCAACCAAAAATGTCTCCAGGAGAGGGTGTTATAAAATTGTTCCTGGTTGAGAAACAGTAAGACGAAATCTAAATCTAATGTGAACACTGCCTAGAAATAATGGTTATAATTGCTACTCCACATATTAACCTTGGAGCATTTCAAGTTTAATTTTTTTTTTAATTTCAGGGTATTACAGGGGTACAAACACTTTGGTTACATAAATTGCCTTTGCACAGCCCAAGTCAGAGCTACAAGTGTGCCCATCCCCCAGACAGCACCACCGCATCCATTAGGTGTCAATTTACCCATGCCTTCCTACCCCCTCCCACCTGCCTGACACCCTATGAATGTTTCTTCCATATATGCACATTAGTGTTGATGGATTAGTACCAATTTAATGACGAGTATGTGTGGTGCTTGTTTTTCCATTCTTGTGATACTTCTCAAGTTTAAATTCTTGGGTTTATCAATCTCTTCAAATTTCCAAAGGGGTCTTTGATTTTTGCAAAAGTCATTACATATTTGCATGCAGGAAGTTAATTAAAGTCAAATTTAAACTGTCAAGGTTGAATTAAAATCCCCAAATTTCCCTACCACTAAATGAGAGTGTGTGGGGACAAGAGAGAAAAAGAAGTGTATGACTGTTCATTTTTAAAAAATATACGTGTGCCTTTAGAAAAAGCATTTCTTTTCACTCTTTGAGGGACATTACAATCTACTCTTCTCTCTCTGACAAATGTTTCCTTTATTGTTGAAAATAATTCAAACTAACAAAGGAAGAGAGAGATAGGCCTACACTCTTACAAGAACTTTGAATCTATGCAAAGTGGGTTTAATCACTTATTGATTCATTCAATTTCTCCATACTGCTTTCTGGAGCAATTTCAATAGGGAGGGAAAAAGAAAAATACCAAAGGTACTGTCCTAATGGCATAGTCAATTGCAGTGATCAACTACAAGTCATATGTTTTTGATGAAAAATGGCTTGTAAAGAGGGATACCTCCAAGAAGATAGAATACCATAGTTACATTTTGACATTCCAGGAAAAATTGGAATGTGATTGTGGTTTCCTGAATGGCCAACTCTGTGGAGGAAGTAACTATTCACACCCCCTCCAGGATTTCTCTGGCACTACCTCACCTCTTTTCTAAGACTTTTTGAAGGACATCTGAGTCCAAATGATATCAAGACTATTTCAGTATCCCTATCATGAGACTTAAATGGACTAACATGTGAGGTTATTTGTGTCTTGCATGACCTGAAGAAGTAAAATTTTTTTATAATATTGAAGCCTGTAACAAACTTCAAGGTCCCCTTTAATTTGAATGTTTTTATTCACCTGGCCTCTAATTATCCACATGGCACACGTGACCAGTGAAGAAAACCTGAACTCTTTGTTCTAATCCTGAGGTTGATGGTGCCCCCGGAGTCCTTGGAAATGGCATTTGCAATTGCTTTCACTGGCATTTGACTGCTGTCTTTCTCAAATGCAGTTTGACTTGAATTGTCCCTCTTATTCTCCTTGATCCATATGACTCTCAGAGTGAACCTTGACCATGTTTCAGTTTTACTGACCACTGAGTGAATCCACAAATCTTTACCTTTCCTTTATGAACAATAAAAATCAAGAAAACTGCTGTCAATAAAACACATATGTGGTCTACCTCAAAATTCAAAATTCAAAATCCTAAATCCTCCTATCTTTACTGTACTTTATGGCAGATTGCATTTTCCAAAGGTGGCAGTGATATCTCCCACCCCATATGCTCTTCTGAAACATTGCCACTTCCCCACCAAGAGGTCGGATCTGTGCCCCTCCTCTTGAACGTGGTAGCAGTCTTTGTGACTGCCTCAACCAATAGAGTATAATGAAAGAAACACTTCAGGACTTTCAAGAGTAGGTCATAAAAATGTCACACATGTCTGCCCTATTCTCTTAGGATTCTGCCTCCTGGGAACGCAGCCACCATCCTCTGAGGAAGCCCAAGCAGTCCACGGAGAGGCTCGTATAGAGAGGAACTGCAGACCCTGGTTCACGGCACCAGCTCCGTTACTAGCTGACAGTCAGCACCACCTGGTCATTGAGCCATCCTGAAACCAAATTCTCCGCTTCCTGGTAGAATTTACTCAACTGATATCACAAAGCATAGAGACAAGTCAGAGAAGAGACTATTTGGACCCTACCAAACCTGCAGATGCGTGAGCAAAATAAATAACTGTTGTTGTTTTAAGCCACTAAATTTTGGGGTAGTTTGTTATACAGCAATAGATAACTGAAATATACTTTATTTCAAAACTTAACAAGTATTTTTGAAACATAATGAATTCTAGGAATTTCTCCAGATAAAATATTTAGACAAGTGCCAAGGTAAATATTTTTAAATGATGTTTATTATAAGATTATTTATATTAAAGAAAAAAAATCATAAAAATCCAAAATGCCCAACAATTAGGTACTGTTTAAATAATATATGGAACATTTATATAATTGTGCACAATGTGCAATTGTGCAATACTGGGCCATTGGTTTAAAAGATGATATTTGAAGTATATTAACATAGAAATGCTTTAATAATGACCCAAAGAGCAGTTTTTAAAACAGCATGCATTAACAAAAGCGATCCATGCAACCAAAAACATTTGTACCCCCATAATATTTTGAAATAAAAAGTTAATTAATAATAAAATAAATAAAATAGCATGCATACAATGATTCAATTATTATGATGTTTGTGTGTGAATGTGTATATTTATATAAGGGACAAAGTCTTACATACTAAAAATACGTACAGAGGTTACCTCTGTGTGAGGGGTTTATGAGTGATTTTTGTTTTTTCCTGCTTATCTGAATATTCTAATCTTTCTTCACTCACCATGGTTTTAAATAATTTTTAGAGCCTTTAAATACATCAAAGGATTCTCATTATAATTTTAGTGTAGGGTAAAGGATTGTTTGTAATTGTGTTTCCAGGAGGTGGATTAGCCTGAAGCATATTCAAACACATACGATGGTGAACTGTGTCATAACAGGATTCCTCTCTAATCCCTGATTCCTTGTTTTCCCCTGTTTGATTTTCCAGAGCCTCCAGATCCAGAGAATGCAGATTTCTCTTCTTTCCACAGTAGCAGCCAGGAGGCCAGGGGCATAAATGCTAGCAAAGAAACTTCTCTGTGTATGAAGGATTAGGGGCTGGTAGCAACAGCGGCAGCAATAATGCCAACATCGAGAGTGATTTTTGAAAATCTCTGTCACTGTGGGGAAAGTAATTCAAGTGATTGACTGTTTTGTGTGGAAGAAAAGGTTAATTCTTTGCATCTGAAAGGGCAAGTTTGGATAAAGCCTGAGATGATGGGCAAAGAGAAGAAGAAATTGGCCTCCAAAACAAAGCAACATTTCCAACCCTATTTAAAACATTTAAAACCAGCTTTCAGAAGCAGCTTTTCCCACTTATGTACAGTCTGCCTGTTTCGTTTTCTTCTGTCTTCAAAAAGTACATTCAAAAGCTGTGTGCTGTGCCTCCCCACCCCCACTCCACCCCGTTACACTAAGGGCTCACATTATTAATGCATCAGCACATCACACTTCTGGGCTTTGAATAGGTGTGTGTGTGTAGGGCATGGGGGTGGCGATGGGGGTGATGTCCTTTCACCAGTCCTGTCACCTGAACCTGAAACTCATGCGTTTCGAGAAAAGAACTTCCACCACATAATTTAAATGGCTGTTATGGGAGTGGCAAGCTCATTCATTTTAGAAAAAAGGAAAAAGCTGCCGCTATACTTTCCTCTCTCCTTTCCACTTTTCCTCCTCTGAAAGGGACCTCCTTCTGAAGTTATCTGCTGCAGGACACATCAAGGCTTCATTTTCCTATTCCCACACGGGCTGCAGTTCAGCTGAAATCATCTAATCTGGTGCTGCAACCCAACCTTGGAGACACTACCCTGCAGGTCTGTAAGCAGAAGTGGTCTAATGACCTGTTGTGGGTCACCAAGGAACAAAAGGAAAGGACTGAGGGTTAGACAGCTTGCATTAGCTGGGGTAGGTTGCCTGCCTGGATGATTATTACAGCAGAAGACCCATTGCTAACCACACATATTTCAAGGTCAGTCTCTCTAATTTGGAGAAGCAAGATAGGAGGGAAGAGGACAGAATGGCATTTGTGAATTGCTTATTGGCTTTAAAGTAGACTAAGTAATTACCCAGTGCCAGGCAAGGAATATACAAATTTTACATGGAAGCTTTGGAATTCTCAGTGCTGAGGTTTTATTCTTGCTCCACCACTTACTAGATGTGTAAGTATGTGCTAAATACTTAATTCTTACCATTTGTGATGGTTAATTTTATGTGTCAGTGGGTCTGGGCCACAGGGTACCCAGATATTTGGTCAAACATTATTTTGAGTGTGTGAGAGAGAGTTTCTAGATGAGATTAACATTGGAATCAGTAAATAGAGTAAAGCAGTTTGCCCTCCCTAATGTAGGTGGGACCTGAATAGAACAAAAATGCTGAGTAAGATGGAACTCCTCCTGCCTGATTGCTATAGCTGGAACAGTGGTCTTTTTCCTGCTTTTAGTCTCAGGCTTACACCATTGCCTGTCTGTCCTGGTTCTCAGTCCTTCAGATTTGGACTGGAATGTACACCACTGGTTCTTCTGGGTCTCCAGCTTGCTGACTGTAGATCTTGGAATTTCTCAGCCTCCATAATTGCATGAACCAATTTCTTATAATAAATCTCTTTATATGTATATTGGTTCTGTTTCTCTGGAGAACCCAGACTATATACCCTGCTCCTCTGCTGCAATATGGGGATAATGCCTATGTGGTCTGGATTCTGCAAATGAAATAAATAAAATCCAATCCATCAGGCCTGGTACATAGGAGGCATGCAATTAATGTTGGCTTCCTCCCTGATCCCTATTTCCTGCAATAAAGACCAATGCCATTGAGAATATATATTCCTAGTTTTGAACTTTATAGCTTTTGTACATCCAAAAAGTCAAAGCTGTGCTGATGCAGGTGGTAATGAAGATAGCTATGGGGAAAGCACAAGAAGAAAACTGGCAGAAACAGCTGCTTCTTAAGAAGTCAAATTTTTAAAATGTTTTTAAAAAACAGCATATAAGACCAAAGATCACTAATAGTGTTCCTAAATTTTAAAGAAAATATATGAGGTGTACCAGATTGAAGACCCATCGAGTTTTGCCATTTGCAGAGTGCTAGCAATTTCAAATCAATTTGATGCCTAAGATTGGCAAACTTTGCAAAATTTTGGATGACACAAAGCTGACAGAATCAAAGTTCAAAATCATCTTGTCAGTATGAAACATGTTTCTGAAAGTATACATATATATAAAATATATATATATACATAAAATAATTCTCAAATAATCTAAACCTGAATTGAGGTTTAGAAATAAGTTGCTCTAGGATAGCCTGCTCAGAAGCCTTTCTTAACAAAAAAATTAAAAAGAAAGAAAGAATAACAAAAATAAGAGATTTGGATTCAGAGCAGTAATATGAAGCAATGTAGTCAGTTTAAATGGCTATAGGTGAAAGGTGAATATTTTCTTACATTAAAGAAATGTGACATATAGATCATGGAATCACCAACAGAAATCGCCAAGCATCTGCCAGTCACATCTTACCTGAAGTGTCACGTTCTGTTCTTGACACCAAGTTTTAAGAGCAACACAGACCAAGATAGAAGGTCACAGTGGCAAGAATTGCTTAGCTGCTGGCCCAGGATTTCTACAGGGATAAACAGTCATTTTCTTCAGTCCTACCTCAACCCACTCAAGAGTCAAACCTCCCAAGAGAGAGCAACTCAGTGGCTGAGCTGAGATCCTTTCACCAACCATTTGGCACGCCAGAGAGGTGTTAGAAAGGATCTGACCACAAAAGAAAAATAAAATAAAATAAAATAAAATAAAATAAAATAAAAAGTATCCAGAATCTCTCTTGATTTTTGTAGTAAAAGTCCACACACCTGGATTTACTGTGCTACCAAGACAGCTCACACAACAGAAACAAGATAACCTCTCAAAAAGAAATTGGCAGAATAGATGCTGAGTAAACAAATTATATGTTGTTAATAAATGTAATGAGAACTATTTAGGTTAATATAGGGAAAATGAATTAATAGTTGCCTTATAGGTTAGCTATTTGTCTTTCCTTACAGGGAAAAGAATGACTTTTGGAAAGTGGTAGGCAACCTAAACTCTGATTTTGTTGTTTCATTCTCAGTCATACACTTTGACTAAAATCCCTGAGTAGTAGGAGCATCTTGGCTTGAGCGCCTTAGCTAGGTTTCCCCTTCAGAAATAGACACTGCTAGGCAGGCCCACTAATAAGTCTTGTGTGGAATAATTCATCCTAAAGGAAGAGAGAGTCAGGACATACACAACAGTAGGTCAGAAACATAGGTGAAAAGCGATTTTGAATAAAGCACATTTTGAATAAAGTGATTTTGAATAAAGAACCTAGCACTGAAGTTACCCTCCAGGCCAGACGAACCCCACAGGCTCAGCCCTGAATCTTAGTAGAGAAAGCTGTAATGATGTGTGAAAAAGTAAAAGGGCCCTTTCTGGCTAAAATGGCATTATAAGTTTACAATCTAAGTCTTCAGCTCCCCGCCACACTTTAGCAATGATACATGACATTTGTAAAAGAAAATCTAAAACACATAGTCATATCTTTGTAGAGGAGAACATAAACTAGAACATAAGCAGTCAGTGGGGCTGAAAGTCCAGATCCTCTGGGCCCTGTGTCTGCAGGCTGTCAGAGGCTAACAGGAGTTGGAACAAAACCCTATTCCTCCACACACCACAAGGGACCTAAGCTGGTCTTTCTTGAGATCAGTAACTATGGTGGGACCCTCGTGCCATGCAAAGAGGCTTTAAAAAGTTTACCTGAGCCATACTGAGCTAAGTTGGGCTATGTTCTACAGAACACAGCTGCATAACTCAGAAGGATGGTGAAGCTGAGGCAAATACAGCCTCTCAGTCATGGTCTGGGCCAACCCACCTCCTGGCCCCACGACTGCGTGAAGAAAAGAGTTAACATAGCAGGCTTGTGGCTGCCAACTTAGAAGGGCCAACTTTCAAGGTTGGCCCTTGGCTGACATCTGAGAATTTGGCACTCAAATCATACCCTAAAAGACAAGGGCAGCTCACTGGACCCAGACTGTTTGTCCAAACAATATGACTTATGGTTAACTCTGCTTTCGTTCTGGGAGTCTGGAAGTTGGGTATATGCTAAGCAGAAGGTGCCTATGTGATCAGCTTCCCCCCAGAAGTCTTGAGCTCTGATTCTCTAGTAGGCTTCCTGGCCAAAATTACTGTACACATATTTCTACAGTTTTTGCTTTTGAGGGAAAAAAACCATACTTTGTATGTCTCCTTCTGGTAGGAAAAGAATATAAGGAGACCTGTGTATATATTTCTCCAAAATCCACCTGTGTTTTTTCCCCTCAATGATCCTATTGTATTTTCACTAATTTTCACTAATAAACGTTAGCCATGAGTCCAGCTATATGCTGAGTTCCATGAGTGCTTCTAAAGAACCTCTGAAATGTGTTCAGCCTTGAGAGTCTCTAAAACAGTAGTGGCTATGGGATTCATTACAACAACTCCAACTGAAATATGGCTACTGTGCAATTTTGGAAAAAAAGGGCAGGGGGTGATGGAATTCTGGTGCCCTGGTGATTATAGAGTTAACCATGGTACAAAACAGCAGCTGAGCTGCTATCTTTTGTGAGAGGTAAAAGTTATCTAAAGAATTTTAAGATGATAGATTCAACCCCAGGAGAGTTGGCTCATTAGCTCCACTGGCTTCTTTTGGACATGCTAACTAAAATGAAGAAAAAAGAGAAGCCCACATGATGCCTTTGTTTTTTATTCTGTCCTCCAGATGGGAGCAAAAAGGGCCCAAATGTTCCCAAAGGTGAGCTTTGAATGGGTTAAAGATGGTAAAATTAACTGGTTAGTGGTTTCTCCTACAAGCAAAAGAAAAAAACCACTCAAGCCCTTTCTCCAGCCTAACTGCAGCACCATCCTCCTTACATCCAAGCTGGGATCTACTCATAGGTATAATTTTCATCCTGTAAATGCTAAATTCACTGGAAGGGATTGGAGAAGAACTTTCAAGGAAAAAGAGGATTTTTTAAATGGCTTTTTATTTGTTATATTTCATCTATGTATGCTAAAAATTGATTTAAAAATTACCTTATACCTATAATTTGATAAAAGCTAGAGAGAGAGCACCACAATCAGGGAAAGCTTCAAAAAAAAAAAATGTTAATGGTATACAACTCCCTTGCTCTTTGCCATGCATGGCTGGGCAAATTGAAATTCATTAATACATACTTTGAATATTGGGAACAGAACAAATCTCCATAACTGATAATTTTTGCTGTGGTTTTGCCTATTGGAGCCTCTTAAAAAAGGGAGAAAAAATGAAAACAGGCAACTTCCAGATGAAAATATACTTTTGTAGTTTTTTTTTTTTTGGTGTTAGTTTTTAAGGTTTCAGATCTTATCTATAATACTTTTGTAGTTTTTAATCAGTTTTTGGTTTGCTATTGAACTCTTGTTGAAATCAAATGTCTGATGGTTTTTCAGCCAAACATGCACAGATTAGAGTGGGTCAATTCAACTCTCAAGCCAAGTAAAAAGGGTCTTAGGAAAGCCTTGTTACTTGGAATTTGAACACAGATGTCTGTCCCTGCAGTGTCTTAGATTTACTACTACCGAAGAAAAGTCACCGGTGTTTCTGCAATCCTGAATTCAAGATTCTACTTGCCTGGACCTGACTCTAAGCTAAAACCTGATACTGTCTGCTATGGGCTGTTTCAGCCTTAGCACTAGCTGTTTCAAACTGAAATCGGACAAGATCTCTCTGCTCAATGAATGGGACTCAGACTCCAGGACAGTTGCTGATTTAAAACATCCTTCAGTAGGGCCATAAACTACAAAAGCATTGTGTATGCTGGATGGCCTATTAGGTTCCATACAGATGCCCATGAAAAAAGGTTTATTCTCTAATGGAAATACCTGACATTGAGCTGCTGGCTGGCTCTCTACTGCTAATACAGAGACTAATTGCATTCATAACTTGTGGTGCCTACCAAAAGTTACAAGTTGAGGGACACATCACTTAAGGAAACCACCAGGCTTTCTAAGACAGATCTCTATGGTTACTGGGATTCATTTTAATTGGCTAAATCCCAGCCCCCCAGAGAGAACATGATTGAGGTCAATACTGTAAGTTGGTCCCAGCACCATGGGGTCCTAATAATCATTTTGCTGTAAAGATGCCTTGGATAAAGGTTAAGGTATAGAAAAGGAGCTAATATAGCAGGCCTGAGGTTATCTTTAGAAGGACCTGCTGGCGAGGATGGCCCTTAGCTGGCATCTGGGACTTGGCACTCTAATAGGTTCTCTAGGGGATCCTAGATTGTTTACATAAACAATGTAATTTATGGTGAACACCTACTTTTTTTCTGGGAGTTTGGAATTTTAGTACATGCTGATAGAGAAAGTGCCTATGTGATCATCCCCCAGTAAAACCCTTTGACGCTATAGTGGTTGAATAGCGGCCCAAAATATTCATGTCTAAGTCCTAACCCCCAGAACCTACAAATGTGATTTATTTGGAAAAAGGGTCTTGGCAGATGTAATCAAGGATCTTCAGATGAGAGCATCCTTGATTTAAGGTGGGCCCTAAATCTAATGACAGGTGTTATCATAAGAGAAAGAGAGAGAAGTCCACAAGAAGACAGAAGCAAAGACTGGACTGATGTGTCTATAAGCCCAGGAAGACTAAGGATTGCTGGCAGCCACCAGAAACTAAGAAAGAGGCATAAAATGGCTTCTCCCTCAGACCTGCTACAAGTAATCAACCTTATCAACACCTTCATTTCAGACTTCTGGCCTCCAGAACTGTGAGAGAATAGGTTTCTGTTGTTTCATGCCATCAAGTTTGTCGTAACTTATTATGGTGACCCTAGTAATCTCATATAAACAGCGAATCTCTAGTGGGCTTCCCTCAGCAGAAATATTGCATACATCTTTCTGCATTTTTTACTGCTGGAGAAAGAAACATGCAAAGTGTATCTCCTCATGGGAGTAAGAAGATATAAGGAAGTCTGTGCATGAATTTCTCCAGACTTTTCCTGTGTCTTTGTCCCTTACTGATCCTGCCATGAGTCCTTTGGCAGTAATACACCGTAGCCATGAGTACAATTATATGCTGAGTCCCACGAGGCATTCTAGAACATCACTGAATGTGTAGTTGGGACTTGAGGACCCCCAGAATAGACTGGATATGTAACATCCTTCATACCTCAATATAACATCAGCTTTAAGTCATCGATATAAGACCTAATGGTGAATTGTAGACCCCAAGCTCCAGTTCAATGGGGGAAACCATAAAAATCCCTATTCAGGGTGGGGTTAGTACAGAGAGAAATAAAAAACTCTAATTCAAGGTAATCCTACAAATAAACTTTTGAAACATACAAGAAAACTAATGCTAAGAGAGAAAACTTAGAAAATCAGCAATAAGCTACTAACTCCTCCCCAACCCCAAAATAAGAGTAATACAAAATAATTTTTAAATAATATTTTACATTCTTCAAGACATAAAAGAAGGAATAAATCCATTAAGAACAAGACGTTATGAAACAAGAATAAGCAGAAATGAAATAAATGTATATAATATATATACACACATATATATAAAAGAACCAATCAGAAACACTAAATGAAACAAAGTTACTGAAATTTTAAAATTCAGATGAAATAAATGTCAATTAAAGAGAGAATAATAGTACATTCGAAGACAGTACACAAAAAATGAATTCAAATGCTCTACAGTAAAATAAAGATATCAAAAATATGAATGAGAAGACATGTGGCATAGATTAAAAGGATTCAACATGTATCTAGATATACCAAATGGGAGCTCAAGAAGAAAAGAATAGAGAGAATGGCAGAGAAATAACATTGGAAGATTAAAAGTCTGAGAGCTGAACAGATAAATCCACATTAACATATCTAGTGACAATATAAAACGTTAAGGATAAATTAAGAAAATCTTACCACTGGGAAAAAAGTTATCCACAAAGTAATGACAATTTCACAAAAGTCAACTTCTAATCAATAACAATAGATAGCAGAAGACAATGGAGTAACAGCTTCAACGTGCTGAGAGAAAATCATTGTTTATCAAGAATTCCATAAGCAGTTAAACTAATAATCAAAAAAATGATATTTTTATATATATAAAAACTAAGGGAATTTCTACATAGTCTCTTGCTTAAAAGCTACTAAAGAAAGTACTTCAAGAAAAAGAAAAGGGAGTCTAGAGGGAAGAAGGGAGACGAAAGGAATATGATGTACATAGAAATTAATAAAATCAGTTGTTAAAATTAGTTAATTTTGACCATTAAAAATAATACATTTTTGTGTTAAAATAAAGTTACCCTAAAACCCTAGACAGTAACAAGGAAGAAGTAAGGATATTTAATTAGTGTTTGAAGTATGCTAAAGTGCTTGTATTATTAAAGAGCAAAAGAACATTAAAGAACTTTATATCTTGTCAAGAAAATTTGCAATTAAGTATGTATTAAACATTTCAGAAAAATATATCATAAAAAATATACATCATATACAATACAAATATATTTTAATACATATAAATATATTATGTACTTAATGAATATATTTAATGCATATATAATAAAACCTATAGCATCCAAATCAGCAAAGGAAACCAAAAAGGAAATTAAAAAAAATTATTGATCCAAAAAAGGCCGAGAAATAGAATAAAATGTTCAATAAAAAGATTGATTTAAAAGACTACAAGAAGACAATAAAACAAGTCTAAATATATCAGTAATATCAAAAATAAACAAAAACAAATTAAACTCACCAGTTGAAAACAAACATCTTTGGATATTATTTTTTAAGGACAAATGAGATGGAATTGATATGAGATAGAATAGAATCTAAAGAGGAAAATCATTAATATGTCTCAAGCAAAACATTACATAATAATACAAACTTCAGGGCCAGGCACAGTGGCTCACATCTGTAATCCCAGCACTTTGGGAGGCTAAAGCGAGAGGATTGCGTGAGGTCAGGAGTTTGAGACTACCTTGGGTGAGACGCCGTCTCTAAGAAAAATAAGAAAAATTAGCCGGCTGTGGTAACACACGCCAGTATCCCAGCTGCTGGGAAAGGTGAGTTAGGAGGCTCGCTTGAGCCCAGGAGTTTGAGGTTACAGTGAGCTATGATCACATCACTGTACTCCAGCCTGGGTAACAGAATGAGACCCTATCTCAAAAAAAAAAAAAGAAAAAGAAAAAAAATACTTCAATATGAAGATGTAAAATCATGAAATAATGTGCCTAACAGTTTATTGCTTAATATATAGTACAATAAATGACAAAATTACAAAAAAAAATTGCAAAGTGGTTTTTAATGTATCCACTGTAGAAGCTGATATAATATGCAAAACTGATATATAGAACATTCTTTAAAATGTAATTAACAAGCTTGTTCTGTGTATCTCTGTGATACATTGAATCCTACACTCAATAATTAAAGATAATTCATTCCTTTCAAGCACACATAAACATTCACTATGTACTAATTCACAAAGAAATTCTGAATAAATGTTAAGGAAGCAATATTTTACGGTATTCTGTGACCACAACACAATTTTTAAATTTAAGTTTTAAATAACTGATGTATTTTTGGAAATTTAAAAAGAGCACATTTAAACAACTTATAGGTTAAAGATTGTGATTCCCAAACTTTTAAAATTAAATAATAATGAAAAAATAACACATCAGGACATATAATTGGGCTAAAGTAGTAGTTAGAGGTATATTTATAGCCTTAAATTAATTGTTTGCAAAAGGAATGATTAACATTCAGTTACTTAGGCCGGGCGCGGTGGCTCACGCCTGTAATCCTAGCACTCTGGGAGGCCGAGGCGGGTGGATCGCTCAAAGTCAGGAGTTCAAGACCAGCCTGAGCAATGAGCGAGACCTCATCTCTACTAAAAATAGAAAGAAATTATCTGGCCAACTAAAATATATATAGAAAAAAAAAAAATTAGCCGGGCATGGTGGCGCATGCCTGTAGTCCCAGCTACTCGGGAGGCTGAGGCAGTAGGATTGCTTAAGCCCAGGCGTTTGAGGTTGCTGTGAGCTAGGCTGACGCCACGGCACTCACTCTAGCCTGGGCAACAAAGCGACACTCTGTCTCAAAAAAAAAAAAAAAAAAAAACATTCAGTTACTTAAATGTTCAATTCAACAAGCTAGAAAAGAAAAGGAACAACAAGAAAGTATTTCTTGAAAATACTAATCAAATAGACAAACTAATACTAAGACTGATCACCAAAGCAAGCAAAAAACAAGAAAATGGTATAGGTAGCATAAATTAGTAATATTAGGACAAAAAGGGAACATAACCAAAGATAGAGTACAGATTTTTAAAAGCACTCAGTAAATACTACAAACAACTTTATGTTAACAAATTCTCTAGAAAAAATATAAATTACAAAAACTGACTCAAGAAGAAACTGAAAAGAAACCAATAGTCATGAAAAGGATCGAATCAAGAGTCAATAAATCACCTCCCCCCAAAAAATAATAGGCTCAAATTGTTTTGCAGGTGAATATGACCAAATATTGATGTAACAGATCATCCTTAACCAAAGCAAGCTATTTCAGAAAAGAGAGAAAAAGAGAAATTTCTCAAACAATTTTTACTAGACTAAAAAACTTGACACAAAAAAACAGACAATAGTACAAGTATAGACAAAGCCTACTTAGGAAAATTGATGCAAAAAGCTTAAGTATTAGTAAATTAATGGTGTTATGGGTTAAATTATTTCCCCTCAAAAGATATATATGTTGAAGTTCTAATCCCCATGCCTCAGAATGTGACCTTATTTGGAAATAACGTTGTTGCAGATGTAATTAGTTAAGGTGAAGTCATACCAGAGTAGGGTGGGTCCTTAATCCAATACAGCTAGTGTTCTTATAAGATGATGTGAAGACAGGAGGAGAAAACACCATGTGACGATGGAGACAGAGATGGAGTTATGCAGCTGCAAGCCAAGGAATGTCAAAGATAGCCAACAACACCAGAAGCTAAGAGGAAGGCATGGAACAGACTCTGCCCCAGAGCCTGCAAGAAAACAGGGCCCTGCCAACACCTTGATTTCAGATTTCTAGCATCCAAAACTGAGACATTAAAGTTCTGTTATTTTAAGCCTATGTATTTTAAACCTATGTTTTTCATGGTTCTTTGATACAGCAGCTCCAAGAAACTGATACAAATGGCTAAGCAGGTGATAAGAAAGGATTTGAAAAATCTGCATGATAAGAATATAGAATTGATGTATATTATAGGATTCTCTATACTTTTATTTTTTAGGTAGTTCTTAGTGTTATTTTTTTTTTAAATCAGACCACTAGATAACACACAATAAGAGCACAGCCTGATTCAAAAGAATTTATTCAGGCAGGTATATCAGTTATCTATTGCTACAATAATGCTGCATACCAACCACCCACAAAATCTGACAGCTTAAAACAATTAGCATTAATTTAGCTCAATAGTCCGTGAGTTGACTCAATAGTATTGCTGGTGTGGGCCAGACTTGGCTGATCTTAGCTGGGCTCACTCAAGTAATCTGCATTCTGGGGTCTTGAGTGAGTCCTCAGAATGCCCTCAGCTGGGATGAATCAACTTTATTCCACATGGTCTTTCACGCTCCAGACAGTAGTCTGGGCATGTGCTCCTGGCAAAAGCAGAGGAACAAGAGAAGAAACAAAAACACTGAAGTGTTTTGCAAGTGCCACTGGTCAAAGCAAGACAGATGGCCAAGCTCCCCAGAGTCAAAATAGGAGGAGCCTACATTATAGGGCAAAGGAGGCCATTAAATGGTGTCATCAGCTTCCATGATACTAATAAAAGACATAAAGAACAGGAAAGGAGAAAAACTGCTGGACACAATGTGGTAAATAAAAAAAAAAAAAAAAAAACACTCAATCATGATTACCCAGAGATAACCTCATGAACTTTCTGAATAAGTTGGGAGAAACATAGAAACAAGCAAGACTCTTGTAGAATGTGTGAGTTGGTGGGGGATGGCCACAACTAGAGAAATACTTATCTCCATTATAGCAACCCTATTTTTAACCCTATCCAGATGACTCTAGTGAGTCACTGGTGATACTAGTGATATTTGCACTATTGAATTCTACAAAAATAGTGGCCCAGAGATCTCCCCTCCCAGTATTGGGTCATAGTATTTCCCAAAGCTACCAAGAAAAAAAATCAGCATCTGCAGCAATGACCACTTCCAATCCTTGCAGGCTAAGGCTGCTGCACAGTCAGAGAAAAAACTTAAACACAGTTATCTGGTGCTTTCATTTCTTTCCCTTTTGGCCACTACTGTGGCTTTTCCGTTGTGTCCAAAAAACACAGCACACACAGAAAGCCTCCTGCAGGACATTTCAGTGAAAAGCCCATCTGGCAATTCTGTTTTTTTTTTTTTTTTTTTTTAAGTGGCAAAGTAACATAAAACTCAGAGTGCCAAGAAGCCTGCTTCCCCTCCCACGAGAGGATATGAGTGAGGATTATGCTTTTAATTAATGACAATATTCAGAAATAATTCACTCCTGTCTTCAAAGAAACTCTGGTGACAAATGTCTCCATCTAACATGTCCCTCCTTTCTGGGAAGGAAATCTAGCTTCTTGCTCTCATATCCATAACTTGACCTGCTGAAATTCCAGTTGAGAGATATATCCTAATTGGGAAGTGGCATCTGTACATGATTGGTTATAGAGGTAAAATACTCCAGAACAATCTTATTCAGTTATGGATTTCCCAGGGAATCACAGAAATGGGAATCCTACATGAATTACCTATTGAGAACTACAGGTATTTACTCAGTAGCCTGCCTTTGGTATCTGCCAGGGATGGCACACAGAGACAGAAACAATAGAAATCTACTTTTATTGAAAACTTGGACTCCCATTTAAAAGTGGAGAATATCCCAGACCCCATTCTTGCCCCTCGTCCCCACACACTCTATTTCTTGGAAGTGACTGATTAGTTTATGTGGTTTGAAAACATGCTTCCTGACCATTATTCTGTGCCACATGTACAGACTGGGGAAAAAAGATGTGATCAATATTTATTTTTGCAAGCTAGACCTTCTCTCCTTATCTCCTCTCCCAAATGCATAAAATAAATCACACTGGTTTTCTTCCCTTGTGTCTTCATCTTATACTTTCTGGAACAAAACTGGCAAGAGACAATGGCAACCAACATTTATTTATTGAGCAACTATGAGTCCTGTCTTCAATGACCAGTTGGCACTAGTGTAACTAAAATGACAAATAAGTATCCATGATGTCATTAATTTCTAGCTCCTCCATAATATCTAATCTCTGTCTCCTATATTAAGAATTATATTGTAGACACCTGAAGACATGCATCCACTTTGATCCATTCATTGTAATAGAAGATTTGCTTATTCATATCGGCTGAACTGCTTTGAAAACAGTATAATATGAGAATTTTTTGAGGTTTAACTTACATAAAGTACACAAATTTTAAATGTACAGCTCAAGGGATTTTTATATATGTACAAACCCACATAAAATCACCCAGATCAAAATATAAAACATTTTCAGCAACTCAAAAGACATCCACATGCCCCCCACTGTTAATATTTCCCAAGAGTAAATACTATGCTGACCTCTATCACTGTACAACCATTTTGCCCACTTTTGGGTCTTTTATATATCTTCTATGTCTCTACTTAACATTGGTTCAATCTTCCCTCTGTCTTCTCAAGCATGTGGAATATAGCTATAATAACTGTTTTTGTTTCCTTGTCCACTAAGTCTATCATCTAGTCAGTTTTGAATAAGTTTTAATTGATTTTTACCCTCACTATGGGTTATATTTTCCAGCTTTTTTACATGCTTGAAAATTTTTATCAGATGCCAGATATTGTGAATTTTACCTTTTGGGATGCTGGAGATTTTTGTTTTCCTATAAATATTCTTGAGCTGTGTCCTGAAACATGGTTAAGTTACTTGGAAATGGTTGGATTCTTTTGAGTCTTGCTTTTAAGCTTTATTAGGTGGTACCAGAGGTAGGGCTGACTTTTCTCCATTACCGAGTGAGTACTCTACTCAGTGCCCTGTAAATTATAAGGTTTTATATTCTGGGTGGTGGGAAATGGAGCTATTCTTCTCATAAAGTAATCTCCAAGGACCATCCTCACTAAGCTTTTTGGATTCTTTTCCTTACATGCAGCACCACTAAGTACTCAGTGGAAGATGCAAAGGGGTCCCTCTTGTGAATCTTTGGATTTCTTTTTCTACCCAGTTCTCTTCTCTCATACTTGACCCTGAGAACTCCAATCACCTTGACCTTACTGTATGCTCAAGCTCTACCTCCTTTACCAGAAAAACCACCAGCCTTCACCTGCCTCCCCTATCCTAGTGCTATAATTTGTAAACTCCCTCCAGAAGGAGGCTGGGCTTCACCTACTCTCTTTCCCACCTCTGAGGGATCACTGTCCTTTGTTGCTTGCTGTCTAATATCTTGAAAACCATTGTTTTATATATTTTGTCTCAATTTTAGTTGCTTTGGGAAAGAGAATAAATCTGGTCCCAGTTAATCCATCTTGGCCAAAGTGTTTGACATTTGTTAGCTTTGCACTCTTGAACATGTCACTTACCCTCCCTACAATGTTGGCTCTAAATCAGTGATTTTGGTTCAAGTGTTTTATAACTATTAAGTACTCGAGCACTCTAGAAATATAAAGTGATTTTAACTTATAGAATCATTGGTTCCTGGTTTTTGTTTTGTTTTGTTTTGTTTTTACAACAAAGCAAGAATTTGGGATTTACCCTATTCAAGTAATTTCAATTCTCACAGAAGGGTTTACTAAATAAGTACTTTCCAAATAAACAGTACAAGAAAATTCTTTTATAGAAGACAATGGTCACATTTAGTAGCCCAGATACTATTACTCTGTTATCACACAATTAAAGGACTTAACTTTTCCTAGAAGATCAACCAAGATTAGGGGGGGGAAAAAAAGCTAGATTGTTAATACCTTTTAAACTCAGAGGTATATTGAGTAGGCAATAGCAGGTTTGTTTTCAGTGATGTGGTTGGGCTTCAAAGGACACAAAAAGTAGAGTTTATACATTTTCCCTTTTGGATGTAACTTTCATTATATTAATGAAGTAAGAAATTCCATTTATATAAAAGATGAGCATGCTTTGATAATTTGGTTATAATGACATTGAGCTCAGTAAAGATAAATACACTGCAGGAATCTATTCTGCAAATATAAATTCAATTTATTTCAGTGCTTTGAGTTTTTCTTTTTTTCTTAATTTAAGTGGCTGAACATTAATTATTCCAACATCAGATAACACACTTTCATCATTTTGAGGACAAACTACTCTCATATCAAATGAAAGTGTTTGAGAGAATTTCACTTGAACCAATGTATTCTGTAAAAATAACATATTAGGTCTTAGCTTTTCTTCTCAGTGAGGACTCCTCGGGGTTTCCAAAGGCACTGGTCTTTTGAAAGAGATCTACTGCTCATCTACCACCGTCAGCTCTTCCAGCTGGCAGCCACATAAACGAACTACACTTTTGTTTGGTTTTGGTTTTCGTTTTGGCCAGGGCTAAATGCAAAATAAAGAAAAAGTAAATGCACTGGAGAGTGATAGTTTGGGACAAATGGAATTAGACTGCTTCTGTCATTTGTTAGCTCAGTGACACTGGAAACATTGTTCAACCTCTGAGTCTGTTTTCCGAGCTATATAATAGCAGAAGCCTTATATACTATCAGGATTAAACTTCTCCATTTAAGGCTTCTAGTGCCACACTCAGCACATAGAGCTCATTGATTGCTATCGTTGGTGAATTTGCTTCACTCTCCATGGGTCCTTCTTTCAGAACTGCTGCCCATCTACTATAGCTAAGTTGGGGATCTCACTGATTCCCAGGAAACTGCATCTGATAATCCACAAGTCCAATGCACACTGAAAGCTACTCAGAATGACAATCTTCTTTCAAACAAAATATTCCTCGTTCTGAACTTTGTATTAATATATTGCCATGTAGCTTCTTCTGCATCCTATTTGCCTTATTTTATTTCCTGAGCATTCTCACACCGTAGTGATTTAGGAAAGCAAATTCTGGAATCCAACTGCCTAAATTTAATCTACAGCTACAAGTTACCATCTGTGGGATTGGGGCACATTACCTAACCTTTTCAATCCTGTTTCTTCATCTTTAAAATGGAGATAAAAAAAAAAAAAATGCCATGTTGGATTACTGTGAAGACTAAGATTTAGATACATAGATATGCATACCTACACTTGTATCTAAAGATCTACATGGTGACGGAAACGAAAAACTTGTAACACGTCAACTCGACCAATAGAGCCTGTCCTTGGAATGGTGGCTGTCCTTACCAAAGATTAACTATGTCAAAACTGAAAGTTCAGCTGGGAAAAATCCTGTGCCTGGACTTTCCTTTGTAGAATTATAGAGATCATGGAGAAAGGCTTCCTAGCATCTAGCTTTAAGGGAAAGTGCATTGGTTTGATGCCATTAATAATCAAACCAACTTAGAAAAGTTCCAGTACCTAATTGCTAAGGTCTTTTCCATAGAGGCTTCCCGGGAAATTAGGAACTGCTTTGGTATTTTAAGTTTTGGCACAGGGTGATGAGGAAGCCCCTCTGGTGTCCTTTCTCGCCCTGTTATTTAGTAGCTCTTTAATCTTTGTGCTTGTCTCCTAGATCCATTATTCTCTTCCACAATAATCAGATGGGCATCTTTGGTCTTAGAAAAGAGATTCAGGGTGCCCTGAAGAGTCAATGTGATGCTTGATCCCCACATTCCAACTCTGTGTGGTGCAAGCTTTGGGGGAGCAGGATTCCAGGTATACCTGCTTGTACAGGTTAGCTTTCTCCTTTCCTACTGTCCCTATTTCTCCCTATCCTTTTATGTAAATAGACATGTGGATAAAAGATAGTAAACTCAC
The DNA here is from genome assembly GCF_041146395.1 of Eulemur rufifrons. Classification (NCBI taxonomy): domain Eukaryota; kingdom Metazoa; phylum Chordata; class Mammalia; order Primates; family Lemuridae; genus Eulemur; species Eulemur rufifrons. The sequence continues at coordinate 245,741,161 of NC_090989.1, forward strand.
AGCCTGGAGTGAAAGGTGCATTTCCCCCATCTTTACTGTGACTCTTCAGAGACCTCTCACTTGTCAATGCCCTCTGTGTTACCCCAGGATCTTGCCTGCTCTGCCTCTTTGGCCATTCAGGACTTAGATATTCTTTGAGTTGGGTGCCAGCCATGGGCCTGTGTGAATGGCCCTCCTTACTCATCTTTGCCTTCTTAACTGCCTCACACTCTTCCACCTTGATATCAAAGCTCAGTTTAGTCAGTTAAACCAGAGTTTGGTTCTCCCCCTCAGCCAAATTGTCATATACCATGTGAAACTAAGTGATGTGTACTTGTGTGTGTGTGTGTTTTAAAGAATTTTTAAACTTTTGGTAAAACTAACTTACTTGAATATTACTTGGGGCAGAAGTTGTCAAGGAAATAATGCAACTGCAGGAACACGTGCCTCTGTAAATTGAATTGTTGAAACTATTATTTCCTATTAAGCTGTTGTCAGAAAATGGACAATAAGGGCATTTCCAAGGATTTCCTCGATGCATAGGTGAAAGGTATGTGTTGTCTGAGACAAAAGAGGGGACAAGAAAACGGTATGTGGGGAAAAGTCAGGGAAAGAAATTACACAGGTATTCACCTTGATTCCATGGTTTATAAACCTGAGTTTGCTTGTTTGGGAAAGAAACCATTTGTTCAACCATTTGCTCTAGGCCAACTACACAGTCTGTCCTTCACTCAAATCCCCTAAATAGCTAGAGGCACATTTAGCACTCCTGACATTTGAAAAAAAAAAAGACAGATTCACCACTTTGGAAAACAATTTGGGAAAATGTTTCAAAAGCCATAAAAACCTTCATACCATCTGACCCAGTAATCCAACTCTAGGGAATGTGATTGAGAGAAACAAGCACTATATACAAAGATGATTATTCTTTAATATTTGAAATAACAAAAGAAAAAGCAAATTAACAGTGGAAGTTACCAAAATTTATAGGGTTTATGAAATTAATAAAACATTTTATGGTCACTAAAAACATTCATTAGAAGACAACATGGAAAATGTTTAATATTTTAAAACAACAAAATTGTACCCAAACTCTGGGTATAAGTACATAATAATCATATCTGCATATGATCAAATATCATAAAATGTTATGGAAAATGAAATGGAAACCTTTTCATGAGTTATTTTGCCTTTTTGTTCTTTTTGTTATGTTAGAATAGAAAAAAATATTGGGAGAATATAAAATCAGTGTTTGTACATGAATCTAGTTACCTGAGAAGGGTACTGAATAGGGATAACTTCTGTCCTGGTCAACCATTTGCACATTCTCTGACAAAAAAAAAAAAATTGACACAACATTGGAGGTGGAAAATTAACCAATTACTCTTCCCAAAAGAAAAGAAGCTACTTATCCCTAAATGCAGCTGTATAATAGAAGACATTTAAAATAGGCCTGTAGGAGAGCTCTCCTTTTGAAGGGAAAAAAGGAATATTTGGGGAAGTATGAAGTGAGGACATTACACTTAGGAGTTTATTCTAGAGAAGGTCAAACCCTCTTAAGAAAGGGCCAACCAGGGGTCACTGGGACCAGAGCAGTACTCTGGAGGGCTTCTGCTGCCTGGTTCATTGAGAGGTGGTCCCCTCTCTGATAATTTCTTGAGTTTATCTCAATGTCAACCAACTGTGTGATAACCAAGAACACACCAGCCAAAGAGACAAGAGCATTTGGCCCTAAGGGATCCTCCCAGGATACATTTGGTCCTTGAACTTGAAAAGACATTTAAAGAAACATATGGATAATGAGGAGATTGAAGAAGCTGCTCAATAGGGTAGAGAAAGCCAGAGATGATGAGGCTGAGTTTTCCCTCAGAAGAAAACAGTGAGGAGAAGCCACAATTACAAACTTCGAGAAGAAAGTATTACAGAGCAAAAGAGAGCCACACAAAAAACAGTGGGGTCAAATTGAGCAAGCATGGAACTCACAAATGACTCCATCATACCCACCATGCTCTCCTTCATCAATGACCCCTGGACCCACAGTCCCCTGCCTCTGTGTACACTGTGTGAGTGACTCTTCCAATAGAAATAAGAGGCAACGAGGGGAGCAAAGGTGGCCAACTAGATACCAGTCAATATCATTTCCTTCTGTTTAAAGAAGGAGAAACTAAGACACAGAAAGGGAAATTTTTATATGAGAAAGGGAACCACTTCTCACTAAAGCTGATGGGCCAGGTCTGAGGAGCATGGCCCAGTGGAATTTGCCTCTGGCAGGGGACTGAGAGCCATCTGACAAATGCCAGCAACCTCTGACAATGTTAATTGGCTTTCCCAATTGCATTTTTTTTTAACTTAGAAAGGGGTTAATGTTATTATCCAGAGTTCCAGATACAATGGGATTATGGAGACATTTGTCCTCTCACAAGGAAACTGTTCATTGCAGCTCCACAGCACCTAGACATCTCCAAGATTCACAGTGCTGGGAGAAAATGCAAAAAAAGTTAAGAATACAGTGAGCAGAAAGTAAGGAGAAAGGGGACAGAGAGAGCTGAGAAAGGCTGGCAATGATAATGGAGACCAAACAAACCACTGCCTCCCAGTGACCAGGCTTGGAGGTGAGAAAGACCCAAGCAGATTCCGAATTTCAAGTAGACTCCAATTCCAGTGACAGACCTAAATCCTTCCCCCAGGGAAATGGACAAAGTGGACCAGGAGGAGTACGTATCTAGCCAAATGATCTTGGGCAATCAGGAGACAGCATCAAAACAGTAAGCCAGTGCCACCACAGGGAGGGTAATGTCTCTCTTCAGCAACCCTGGACACGCCACTGCAGGAACAAAGTCACCAGAGGTGAGATCGGCATGGAAGATCCCAAGTCACAAAGCCTACAACAGACAACACTCACAATGTTAACTTTTTTTCATTCAGTTCTCTGGGATTCTGATTGTAGAAAATGATACCCCCAACCAAGACTCTCAGAGGTGACTAACACTTAGAGCCAGGATAAGAAAGGGGAAGTTTGGGGGCTTTAGAAAGCTTTTCCATTACTTCATAGAAGTCTTGTGGCCCCTCTTCAATCTCTCCCTCTCAAGTATGGGGCCTCCAAATGTGTTACGTGCATTTGAAAATGAAGAGGAGGTAAAACTTGAACAGGTATAGAATACACTGTGGTAATCACCATCTGATTTCCCAGGAGCAGTGTGCCCACTCCAGATTTCTAGACCGATAATGAAGACTAAAAGACATGAAATAAAAAGCAACAAGAGGCGACTCCTTAAAGACACGATAATGTTGCTAAGAGACTCAGGCCCAGGACCTCCAACTGTCTAATCCCTAGTGAGAGTGGTACTCTTAACAAGACCTGTAGGCCTCTGTCCTCCAACCTGTAGTTCTGCCTTCCTGGAACACCATCCAAGGTGAGCCAAGGCTTCACTATGTAGGACATCAGTTTGGCATGGGTCAGGACAAAGGGTGCCTTCCAGGCCAAGAGCAGGATGAAGATGAGTAGAGCAACAACATCCAAGAGACGAATTCCTGAAAGGGTCTCCAGTAAGTGCCACTGCCTTGTGCTCGAGCCAATAAGCAGCAGCCTAAGTAGGGCGCATTTGGAAATCGGAGGGTGGCTCTCTTCAGCTTCCCAGTCCAGTCCCCACAACACCCCCACCAATATCCAACAGCCACACCAATTGTGCCAGGATTGAAATACCTCCATTCAGACCATCCACTGCTCTCACCAAAGGTAAAAAGACCAGATCATCCCAGAGAGATGCAAATCCTCAACAAGCATATCTTCTGGAAGAACTGTAGTCACCATCTCCATCCCCATTGCCTAGAGGCCCACCTACTTTGTGGACAAGAAACAAAGGCACCAGAAGCAGGAAGAAACCATCCACATAGGCCCACAGGTCCCTCCCTAGACAGAGCAAGCAAGGGAGGTACATCAGCAGGAGGCTCCAGTGAGGTACCTACGATGTCTGGGTCACCCATGTGGGGGAACCAGGCCACCTGCCTTAAGGTCCAGAAGATTCATGTCCTAGGTTGGGGCTCCCAGAGACCTATGGTTTTCTTTGTAATCATAAAGGATGAACACAAGCCTGAGAGGAAGCATTCCACAAATAGATCAGAACTGCCTTTGGCGGGGCTGGTATCTATCTTCGTACCACGAGAAGATTGGAATGCAGTTAGCAGACAGAAAGAGATGTATACACAAGGCTACACAGGCAAAACCCTTGCTCAGCAGCATTTTCTTCCCCCACACACACCTTTATGTCTACCATCTTTGGTATATGCTACAGTCACTGGCACAGAGAAGATTGTTGAACAAATGAAATCCACCCCAAGTTTAGCTCTGATTTCTATGTCTCCTTTAAGGTATAGAAACAAGATCCTAAGAAGGAGGACTTAGACTGTGAAATGAAGCATTTTAAATCAGGACAGTATATAGGTAGTGCAAAAATAATTAAAATCTGGGCGTAGGAGATTGTAGGGCCTAAGAACACTATCTAATCAATAGGAACACTCCAAGCACCCAAAAGGCTTTGAAGACCCAGAACAAATCCCTCCAATTTCTCTCTCTACAAGGCTCAGCTCCATATAACTGGCATATGTGAAATTGAGTTAATATTAACATTTCAGGCAATCCCTAAAAGGAAAAAGAAACCTAAAGGTTCTATAAAGACAGGTTCAGTAAAAATACCTCTTGGGTCCTAATCTCACAAATGACTGTTTTTCTCCTTAATCATAGGTCTATGCTAGTGATCCTACTTCCCTCTTTTAAGTGGAATAACAATGCTCAAGAGCTAACTATGTGGAGCCCCTCTAGCACATATGTAATGAGGTGGTGATATTCATGCTATATAGTGGTATCTCTTAGCTTCATGTTACCATGAACTTTGTTTTCCCTTTGTCAAAGTTTCTTTAGCAAATTTTTTTATTAATTTCACTTGTCTCAGTCTGTTATAGTATCGCATCTCTGTGTGACACTTGAAATCCTTTGTGTAACGAGGCAATGGTTCTTTTTTTAAGAAGGCATAGAGCCCAATGAGCAGTCCGAGGGTACCTGGAAAAGCGTGATGATGGCCATTCACTGACTTTGTTCCAGGGATGCAAGGCCCATATGTTTGCTGTGAATGAGAGTCTCCTCCTTTCACTAGCAGTGGCTGAGATAACCTTCCCTGCTTCCCTTACTGGATGCATCACTAACTCTCTAAGTCTCTTTGCAACCGCTAGCAGAATGGGCTTCAAGACAGGTGCCCAAGAAGATGGTCAGACATGTGATGGATCAAAAAGAGTGCTGGGTAGCTGAGGGACAGTGACTGCAGAAGGACATGTGGAAGTTAGCCAGGAGTGGAAAAAGATAAAGAGGATCACCAGTGAAAGGGAATGGAAGGCACAAAAAGTTGGAGACATTGTGTGCTAAGTGTGGATCCAAAGTTCATGGGAAGAGAAGTGGCAGGAAAAAAGGAATGAGAGCTGAGCAGGGGCCTTAACATTAAAGACTTTGCCATCTGGGTTTCTATCCTATAAGCAATGGGGAGCCAGTGAAGGGTTTTAAGCAGAAGAATAACTGGATCATATTTGCATTTCAGAAAAGTGGCTTTGACATGGTGTGAAACATTGATCGTTTGGAGTGGGGGCTGGAATCAAAGTCTTCCAGGTAAAATTTAGTGAAGGCCAAAAATAAGGCAACAACAGTGAGATGCTGAGTGAATTCCAGACATGTTTGTGACATAGAATTGATGAAACTTTGTAGCCACATTGATATGGAAGGTATTAATCTGATTCTAGGACTAGACTCACACCATTCAGATGTAAAGAACTTATTAGACGGTGAGGTCACTCAAAATAGGAGGTAGCTAGTATTGAGCACAGAGTAAATGGAGCAAACTATTGAATATATATTGTTAGGTAAAACACCCAAGATACCTTCTATGGAGAATGACAATGGCTGGACATATGGCTGTAATCACATTTGTACAAAACAGTATTTATCTGCACTAAAAATCTAGAGGAATATCTTTAGAGAGAACAAGAGTTTGGAAGGATATACACAGAGATATTAACAGTGATTGACTTTATGTCAGTGTTCTTTTTGCTCATCTCCACTTTCTGACCTTTCTACATAGTGATAATGTTTACTCTTATAATAAAAAAAAAAAGGCTTCAAATTTTTAACAAATTTTAAAAGTCATACTTCAGTCTAAAGAAACAGACCTGATACTGAGCACAACAGAAAACATATAGAAGCTGTCATGGTTGTGCCTAAGGTGGCCCAGAAAGAGTATGCAAGGTGAGATGAGCGCTGTAATAGATCTGTGAGCAACTAGAAGGGATTGAGCAGGAATAAGGACCTACGAGAAAGTCTGGATGAAAGTAGTGTCCCAGAAAGCAACGTTCCTGAGAACTTTAATATCCTAGCTTCTAAGTTGTTGATCATGGGACAATTTTTCTTTCATATTTGAACTCTGAACCACCACTCCATCTCCTAGCCAGAACCTACAGAGTTGGTGGCTGAATAAATGCTTACAAATAAATGTGATCCTATTTCCCTTTTAGCCTCCATCATCTGGACTCCTGTGGAATATGCTCTCTGTGGCATTTCCTCTTAGAATATAATTAGAAAAGGTTTGCAGAGCTCACAAAATGGAAAGTAAAACTCCTCACTCCTTGGGAAATTCATGCTCCCTGGGAGGGACCATTTAATAAAGCATAAAAGCAACCCCCATCTCCCTGATTTGTGATTGTGGCTAGTCAGACCCAAAAGCAGCAATACTGAGGTCCAAAGACAGAGTTTAAGAGGGAAGCATCCATTTCTAGCCCTATTAAAAATATATATATACCCCTCTTGCAAGTGGCCATAAACAGGAAAGTGTCTTGTGCCTGATCATCGATATTGCCAACCCCTTAAGTCCCCCGCCCCTGAAATTGACCCCTGGTGCAGCAGATTATAAAAGACTATAAAAATTTTATTCAAGCATGAAAATTACATAAATATCTCATCCATTTATGAATGAGGCAGGAAAGGAACATGAAAAAGAAAGATTTCTGAGCTTATTGGATTTATATCTTTCCACTTATAAAATATTTCTATTGTTATAATGTTGGTGCAATAAAGATGAAAAAAACAAAAACACTTCAATTGAAGGAGTGTTTGCAGAAGAGAGGAGTAATTGTACCTCAGTGAATCTGAGCTCCTAGAAGACAAGAATGAATGGAAAGAGCATCGGAACTATGACATGCAGACCACAGCTCAAAAGGCTTGCAGGAAGGTTCAGAGAGGAAATCAAAGACCTTTCTTTCCTAAAGCCAGGAAGTTGCTCATGTATATGTTCAGGAACCTCTCAGAACACTAAAGTGTTCTCCATGGAAGGTTTCCCATTGTTAAAAGAGAACTCCCCCCCAGAACATGGGGAATGAATTTCATTCAAATGGAGCCACAGAATCCTCAGGCCCCACCAATGAGGACAAAGAATCATATAGAAGCCCTGAACAGAATGAGCTTTGATAATTTCCCCTTCATTTATTCCTGTTGAAATTGCTAAACTTGTGGCAAGTGAAAAGCATCCCAGTTGGAGGTAGATTATTTTCAACTAATCATCCAAAATTCAAGAACACACAAGCTGCAGAGACAAGTGGACCCTCACATGAGGAGAGTTCCCAGAAGCCATTCATGTCACTGCCCACAGAGATTTTCCAAGAGGAAGAGTCTCAGAAAAAAATAATGCTGCGGACTATTAAGCTAAGCCATGGTTCAAAGAGAGGTCGTTTCAACACCTTTCAGGCCAGAGGGCTGGATCAAGCTTTCCAGGAAAAAGGGGAGCAGAAGTTCTTGGCATTTGTAATGCAACTGATAGAGCCACACAGGTAACTATTATGGTCCTTCAGAGAGATTCCAACAGTACCTGAGGATTTATACAGCCTAGAAAGCATCCAGTTCCTTATCCTTAAGGATTTCTCCTCCAACACTGAACATGTGGGGCTTGTACCTGATTTTCATGGCCAGCACAGTGCTGTCACCTAAGCAAAGACTAGGGTGCTGCTGCTTCCTTAGAGTCAATCATTGCCAGGGGCCACCTGGGAAGCAAACAGGGAAATAAATAATAATCTATGTCCAGTCCTTCATTTGTCAAAGGATAAAACCAAGACTCAGGGATAGGAGGCCCTCCATAAAGATGGAGTACAAGGGAGTGGAGGGCCCAAGAAGTGGTTTCTTTTTGACAGTAAGTACTCACTGGGGGATTCTAGCCAGTGGGGATGGATGCCATTGTGCATCCCACTGGGAGGCTCTGGTAGCTCCATGTTTCTGATCAAAACATAGATTTGTAGGGGATAAATACAGAGGACAGATGGATATGAGGCCCTGACTTTATAGGCACAAGTATTCAATATTCTTTTGGAAGAAAGGACTTCACTGAAGACTTTTGCTTCTGAGTAGATGCCTGGGAAGGTCCCAGGGTAAATATAGTAAGTAGAGATGAAGAAGAGAAAGAATGAACTATAATAGATAATGAGGAGCCCAAGGATGCAGGGACAGCAGCTATAAAAATGAGGGCTAGAGCACCCCTAAGGAGCAGTGAAAATTATTTGAATTAAAATAAAACAAGTGATCTACAACTGATGGGTGAAAAAGAGAAGAGTAGGGGAGAAGGAGGCAGTCTTAGGGCCAGAATGAGGCAAACTGAAAAGTAGCTGTTGAATTCTGCTTTGGCATTAGTGGCAGTAGGGCAATAGGAATAGCAGGTTTTCCAAGGAGAGTGTTCTAGGCTTTTGGGGCAGAGGCTCCCATGGTTGAATGCTAAAGACAAAGGATGGAAGAGAATGTCCATCTCCCCAAAAATCTCCAAAATTCTAAGGCATGAGGAGGATCACCACAGGTAAAATCTACAAATTAAAATAACATACATGGTACCTAGTACATAGTAGGCACTCAAAAATATGAACACTTTATGTGTGCATTCAGAGCACAAAGACTAGCTATTCCCTTCTTCAGAAACCCAGAGAGAGGAAGAAAGTACCTGGGCTCTGTAGGGAGTTCAGAATAGATTATGAATTCAAATCCAGAAGCCAAGGAAAATCGACTGCTTCTCAGGTTATGGCCTCTGCAAGTCCTTTCTAGTTATATTCCAAGAGGAAAAGACCCAGTGAGACATCATAGGTCAACTTAATCCAGATGATAAAGGGTGATGTGGCCCAGAATATAGCGAGTCACTTTATGAGGAGACTGCCATACATTTTCCTCCCTGGAAAAAGGAAAGTCCCCCCACAAACTTCCTTAAAAGCAGGGACCCCCACAAGGAAGAGGAACACATTGAGGTAAGAGCACCTAAGAAAACATTGCCCTGACCCTGGCTGGCCATGAAAGTCGGGACCCCCTAGTGCATGCCTGGCTTCCCATAATGGTCTTCCATGCTGAAGGCATTCCTGGTTCTTTCTCAGTACTGGGTAGCTCATAAGTGGGAGGTGACTCTGTCAGAGGATGGAGACCTGACTTTCCAGCCTCCTGTTCCAGTCTCCACAGAATGAGAACTTCCCCCACATCAAATAGTTGGACTCATCATACTATTATAAGATCAAAACACCTCCATTCAGGCTTTAGTTCACCTATCATAAAAGGAGGTGAAAGGATATGGAGTTCACATCCTTGTGGGGAGAAGCACATCTTTTCTTCAAGACCACAAGCACCTGATCTATCCCCAGTGCCAAGAGATGAGCAGGCTGCCCTCGTGGAGAGCAAGAGAAGAGAGTTCCAGGAGCAGCAGGGAACCCTCCACAATGGTCCCTGGGCCAGTGGTTTTACAGATCGGGAAGACCTAGCAGTCAGTAGCTCCAGTAGAATTTCCTCCCATGTTCAGGTCACTTATCAGTAAAACCAATCCATCTGCCTTAAGATCCAGCTACATCTCTTCCCAGGCCATGCATTCCAAATATCCGGGGTCCATTTATGATTCTAGACTATACATTCGAATAACTCAGTGAGGAACCATTTCACAAATGTCTCTCTCTGCAGGGACTTTTGCTATTTCTCACTTTACTAGAGAAATGGGGTGAGTTTATCAGCAGAAGAAAGATAGAGAATGGCTGGGTGGGGCAGAGCCTCCTCAGAAGCTGTTGACTCCCTTCTTTGGTAAGTTGTTCTCACTGGCTCTGAGGAAATGCTCATAAGATGCGTCCAGTGAAAGCATAAAGCCAACTCTTTCCCTTACTGACTGAAATTCTCATGTCTCCAATTTGTGGATCCCACATTTGGAGCACATAAGAGGCAATTATGAGTAATCCAAAGCTGGAGGAGATCAAGCTGAGGAATACAGTGACCAAAAGAAGCTTCTGTGCTTACTTACAAGAAGAGACTCCCCGTTTATTAGAGGATAGAGGTAAGGAGGAGAAAAAATGATAGTCAGAATTCCTGATGCTCTATGAGAGGAGAACAGAAGCCAATGTTAAAATCTCCAGTGTCATAATTCTTCAGCACAGTGACTTGGAAACAGGAAGCACTCACCATTTTTGAGTTGTTATATTTAAAAGCTCACACTGGTCTTTCTTTGGGAACCCAAAATGAGAAGATAGTCCCAGTCTTGGCTCTCTAGGATGTGCAGATTGTGTGTAGAATTCAAGGCCACAAAGAAAGGGGATTAGTGTTTCCTGACTGTTACTGTTTCTCAGGTTATGGCCTCTGCAAATCCTTTCTAGTTATATTCCAAGAGAAAAAAAAAAGCCCAGTGATACATCATAGGTCAATTGAATCCAGATGATGAAGGGTTGTGCAGCCTAAAATATAGCAAGTCACTTTATGAGGAGACTGCCATATATTTTCGTCCCTGGAAAAAGGAAGGTCCCACCACAAACTACCTTAAAAGCAGGGAGCCCCACAAGGAAGAGGAATACATCGAGGTAAGAGCACCTAAGAAAACATTGCCCTGACCCTGGCCATGGAAGCCAGGACCTCCTGGTGCATGCCTGGCTTCCCATAATTGTCTTCCATGCTGAAGGCACTCCTGGTGCTTTCTCAGTACCGGGTCAGAGAAGGCTTTGCCTGCTCTGTAACCCATGTCATCAAGTGACAGACATCATTAAGTGACAGATCAGATGGACCTCAAAGAAGAAACACAAAGACTATTCTCTTCCTCAGAAGATCAAGACCTAACATGACCCAGGAAGGCAGGAGGCCAGTGCCATGGAGGGCCCACTGTGAGTGTTGGCGCTCTTTCCATGAGCCTCCCAGGGTAGCTCATAAGTGGGAGGTGACTCTGTCAGAGGATGGAGACCTGACTTTCCAGCCTCCTGTTCCAGTCTCCACAGAATGAGAACTTCCCCCACATCAAATGGTCGGACTCATCATACTAAGATTGAAACACTTCCATATTCAGGCTATAAGACTTTCAATCAAAAGAAAATGAAAATATCTGGGTCCACATCCTGGTGTGTGCCTTTCTTTTCCAAGACCACAGAATACACCTGCATCCCTGAAGCAGAGAGATAAGAATTGTGCTATTGTTGAGAGCAGGAGGAGAAGATTCCAGTGACAAGAAGCTGCATTAGGGATAACACCCATGTCCTAGCCATCCAAAAACCCACTAATTGGTGAGAACCACTCCTTCTGGTTCTGGTTCTGGAGGCTCTCTCCCCATGTTGTTTATCCTGGGAAACTAGGGGTGCTCCTTTCATGATTTGTGTGATACATACATATCAGCCTAAAGAGAAAACATTTCACAAATGGGTCTGGACAATTCCTCTTGCCTCCATTAAGAATGCAAATGTGATGTACTTAACAGCAGAAGGGAAAATGTGACCCACAAATGAGAAGAGGCCCTGAAGTTTGATATTTGGAGTGATGTCCTTTCATCTCAGACATAAGGCCCAGCAGCTCTAGGAAATCAGTCTCAGATATAACTTTTCTATTTTATGTAAAGGCATCAGGACTCACTCACACAAGGTAGGCCTCTGACTTCATTCTGGGAATCATTCTGGGAATTCCAACAGATGACAGTAATAGGTCCCTATGCTTTTAGAATCAGGACTGAAATTCTCCCAACACCTGAAGTGTCAGCAGAACTCATAACAGCAGTAAGACCTACTTCATATCAACCTGCTTCTCCTCTTATGGGATCAATGCCAAATCTTTATGTTCCAGGTAAAATAACTTGCTGGTAATACCAAAGCCAACCTTAAAGGGGAAAAAATTTTAGGCCAGGCATGGTGGCTCATGCCTGTAACCCTAGCACTCTGGGAAGCAGAGGCAGGAGGATCATGCTTGGGAGTTCGAGACCAGCCTGAGCAACAGTTTTCTACTAAAACTAGAAAAAATTAGCCAGGCATGGTGGCATGCACCTGTAGTCCCAGCTATTCAGGAGGCTGAAGCAGGAGAATCACGTGAGCCCAGAAGTTTGAGGTTGCTGTGAGCTAGGCTAACACCACAGCACTCTAGCCCAGGCAACAGAGTGAGACTCTGTCTCAAAAAAAAAAAAAAAAAAAAAGAAAGAAAGAAAGATAGAGTGAGTTTTAAGGACAATCAACAGGTCAAGAAAATCTGATATTTGCTGAGCAACTGTCCTTGCACTTTGCTGAGAGGATGACAAGGATTATGGGCTCCTTCATAATTAACACCAGCTGAAGGGAATAAGCTCTTTCTCCCCAGTTGGCTGCCTCCTTGAGCTTCCACCTAGCGATCTGCAGCTTTAGATTGTAAAAAATAATAATAATAACAATCTAGGACTACAGACCTGAACAGTGGTCCAATTTACAGAGGAAAAAAGGAAACATTTCTGTTTGTCTCAGAAATAGCAATTGCAGAGAAAGTCATTGGCACAGTGAAGATATATGTCCCTCACTCAAGTTCTAAGGGATTCATACTATTAGCAGCAACAGGAAACAGAAGATATGCATCTCCAGCCACCAAGAACAGGGGCGTAACATGTAAGAGCATGAAGAGTGGCAGAAAGAAAAAAAAAAAAAAACCCTAAGCAAAGGAGGTAAGACAAGAGAAGCAGGAAGGCAAGGATCATATCAAGGAGAAGGAAGGAAAGGAGTAGCCAAGAAGTCAACTTCAGAATCTCTAGGAGGAAGTCTAAGCTGGACCATGGCAGCCTCTCCAAGAAGAAATATTGAGGGTCACAGGGCTGCAGGGAGGGCAGGAAATGAACATTTGCACAAAACTATACAGCTCATCATCTGGAATGAAGGCAGTCTCTGAAAAGAAGGTGCCAGAGAAAACTCTCCCTGGCTCAAATGAAACTTTTCCTCCCTGATGGGGCTACAGTCCCACCAGAGTGAAGGCCTGTTCAATTAGCTTCGATGCAGAGACCTCAATGGAGTACCTATCTAGGGGTGGTTTCTAGAATCCCAACTATTCAACATGGCTTTGGAGATATCCTGTGGAAGTACAAATTGTGGTAAATGTGTGGCAGACAATTAGCTGAAACACAAAATCCCCAGATTTTTCCAAATCATAATCTTGTTTCTAGAGGGAGGGAGGAGAGAAGCAATGAAGAGAAGGGAGAAAACAGGCAGAGGGCGAGACCCATTCCCCAGCAGCTGCATGGGCTCCTGCAGGAGAAAGACCAGGCCAGCTGGAGCCAGACTGGAGCCTCCTGACCTCTCCAGAGTTGCGTGACAGAGCCCTTAGCCAATGCTCACAAGTTGAGAATTGAAAGAGAGGCACATCTCTTCAGGATGAAGGGAGTGAGCGTCAACCCTTCTCTTTATGCAATGGGGAATTGTCTGTGAGATCAGAAACCAAATGGTAGTAAATGAGTGAGTGATAATGCTTCTTTTCCAAACTCAAGACCTGGAGTAGCTGAAGAAAAGAAGTGAACTGTGCTAAAGGAGTTAAGCAGAACAGAGGGGAATGAGCACCATTCCTGAAGAAGACATAGTCCCTCGTGGAACATCTCAGCTGGCTCTCAGGACTGAGGTTATTGCCCTGGGAGACCGATGTTGGAGCACACAAAGGCCTCTGGCAACAAGGAGCCCTGGGGAAATGAGTAATCCTACTTCAGCCCTTTTTTAGGTAATACTCTCGGGTGTGTGGTCTCCAGAAACCCACCTAATTTAGTAGAGACTATTACTTCTGTGGGTGTTGGCCAGGACATAAACTTGAACTCAACTGTACAGACTAGTTTCTCAGTTGCTCCGGCTATGTTAGGGCTGAGATGGACCATCAGTGGGGACTCTCACTCAGCAGGTTTGGTCTAGGAAACATACAAATTTCTCACATCCTTCCTCTATCCCACCTTGGTATCAAAACTGGAATGCCAATTCAATCACCCTTGAGAGGAGAAAGCGAAAAGCTGTCTAACTTTGACCCACATGAGAATTTTCCGCTTGTTAACAAATAAGATAACTGAAGAGGGGAGAATGAGGAGCTAGTCCCTTGGCACGGCTGAGAGAAAGCAGGGGAGGTCCAGAGATTCTATGTTGAATACAAAGTCTGAGTTTAGGGTCATGTTATATGCCCAGAATTGGCCTATAAAATTGAGCCCTGACCCACATTAGACAGTTTTTTCATTCTTAGCACTCAAGACTACTGAAGTATCTTCTTCCTGAGAGGTTGCTGCATTTTTTCCCTCCCAGTCCAGGTTAAAATCATAGACAAAATAAGAAATATTATCAGAGCCAAGCCTTTCTAGTCTTCCAACTCTGTTATTCAGTGACCTACTCCCTTTAAGAACCCTAGTTTTCACCACAACTGAGACAGATATAGAGGGACCATCTAACAGGTAAAATCCCTAGAGCACCTGTCCTGGAACGCTGCCCAGCCCCAACCCAAAGAGTCGGGCTTCTGTAGCAGCCAAGCCCATGACTGAGATTCCCCTGGGTGTCTGTCTTTCATGGGGACCCCTCCACATTCTCCTTTGGCTCTGAGAAATTCTCATGGTGGAAAAGGATTTATTTCCATAATAGGAGGAATTTACAAGGAAGCGGCTTTTAGTGCAATATTTGAGGAAGGAATCAGTCTGGGATGAAGCTGTTCTACAAAAGATTGAACAGCCACAGAAGAAAGGGTCATGGGAAAGGACTCAAGCAAGATGTGTAACCACGTCATGAGTACCAAGAGAGGATTTTTGCCTTAGGCTATTGGCTTCTATCTAAAAAATCTCAATTGCTAAGGCCCTGTGGAGCCTGCATCATGTCTTCTGGGCTCATGCCAACTCCCAGTGGAATTCTTAAGGTGTTTTAGTTAATCTGTTCATGATCACAATGTCCAGTGGACAGGCCATTGGAAGCTGCTCAGAACAAGACTGTTGCACCTGAAAGGGTCCAGCCATCTCATGCCTGAGCCTCGTCTGTGAACAGAAGCAGTTTTCAGTGAAAAGGCTCCAAAGAAGTTTCTCAGTCTTGCAGCCTTGGTAGGAAATGCATTTCACCCACAAGTCCATAGGCTCAATCTTGGATCAAAAAAGGAAGACAAACCATTATAATAGCAAACTGACACTTGGAAAGAGTAGGAGTAAGGAATAGAGGTGAGGAGGTTCTTATACTTGTGGTGTGATTCTTAGTCTCTGGAAAAGGACCCTAACCCACCAACATCCCTGTTTCCCTAGATTTCCAACAAGTGGCATTCATTACAAGCCTTGTTATTCTTCTCATTCTTCCACGAGAGATCAAGCTTCTAGGGCACCTGGCCATCGGTTTAAACATATTAACATTTGAGTGGCAGATATAAGTTTCTTTCCAGGGAGCAGGTTGTGATGGGGAAAAGAAAGGTGAGATCACAGAACATGACCCACCTAAGAAGGAAGAGAGTACAGAAAAGGAAAACTGAGGAAAGGGAAATCTGAGTGCTTAGAAGACATATTTCTCCTCAGTTTCACCTAGGCAACAATCAAAAGGTTACACAATAAGTTTTTTTCTTATCATATTTTTAACTCACATGTTAAAACAAAAATCACCAAATACCGTATATAATTATTACCCTGAAAAAGATATATCTAACCAGGGTATCTTTGCAGTGTTAGTATTTTATTTACAAAATACCCTATTCACAGAGTAGGGCCCTACTCAGACACCACAGGGGGTTCTAGTACCCAAGACATCAGATCTAACCTCCTCTGACTTTAGTCTCATTGCCTCTCTTTTCTCCTTTCTCTCCTGGGACCTTCCCTGTCTCTTCACCTGCCTAACATTATCTCACTGCAGAAATGGAATAAAATTTCCTCTGTTCCTTTTCCTTGCTAGTAAAATCCTTTACTGCATTAAGTCCAACTGAGATCCTTTCCTCTCCCAGACCAACCCAGGTTATCCCAAGTCCATATTCAATCATCCTTCCTCTGGTTTCCCTGAGTACATCACTAATGCCACCAAATACAGCACTGGCTTTGCTCCCATCCTTTCTACAATTCAGGGATGTTCGCCCATGGCAAGGAGCTGGGCTTGGGATGAGAATGTGTTTATTCTTTTCTCAGCCTGCTTAAGTTTTGCTCTGAATCTGTTCAAATGCTCCCACAGGTACTGAATCCAGAGTTTCACTTCATTGTGGAGCATGGAACAGATGGCCCTGCCCTGAACGTATTGAGACAGGTGGCACCCAGGGCCCCCTCATCCGCAGCAGAGATGCCAAATATGTGCAGCAGCATATTCCATTTTGAATTTGTAAATCACAGTGGCTCCCCCAAGATAATGTCACCCCCAGATGGGCACATGAAACCAAATAAGGTCAAGCTGGTGAAGTCACTGGGTGATAAAGTCACTGGGTATATTCAACCTGGTCATGGAAATAAATACATTCAAAACAAAGGTTGTCTTTTGGTCCCACATCCCACATAATTCTTAGGAACTACTCTTCCTTAACACAAGCTTGTCCCTGTAATTTTTTATTTAATAAGCTTTTCAATGGGTGCTGGGGGTGGGCAGGGTTTGGGGTATGCTGTATTACCCAGCATCCATTTCTTAGATCATTGCTTTCCTAAACTGTGCTGGGAGGACCTAGAATCCATTATCCCACACTTAACTATTGCATTTTTGGTCTCCCACCACCAACTAAAATAAAACCACTCCAGTCTCATTCACAGAGAAAAATCTGTTAAAATTTCCAACCCAGAATGTCAACCAAAGGACATTGCTGTCCAGCCTTCTGCGAGGTTATTTTTAACAGTGAAAAGTCTTCAAAATGATGCCACTCTGCCTTAGGCCTGTCCCTAAACAGACCCATGCTCTACCTTCACTATATTGCCAACTGGCCTGTGGGCAGAAGTCTGTCTTGGACTGCACAACTGGGGAGCTCTAAGAGCTGTAATTGTACTGTCCTCCTACCCCCGATGACAGATGTAGCCATTTTTCATCTGACCTGAATTCAATAATGCTTTGCTTTGAACTTTTTAAAATAAATTATTAAAGTGCTCTCAAACTTATGCACCAGAAAAATGATCATATGAATAGCTAGGTTTAAAAGGGTGATTTCCACTAGCAGTGGTCTGCACAGCGGCAAAGCTGCACGGGTCCTCTAGTAGGTAAGCCAGCAACAGTGGACCAATTAATCAACTTTCTTCTGCAGAATGACCACCATTACTTCCGACATAGCAGCAGTGATTTTGCATCTTAGAGATTACCCTGAAAGCATAAAGTAGGCCCTACTTCCAGAGGGCCTAAAAAGCAAGTCTTCCATCAACCACGCTTTCCCTTTGTAAAAGGAAAATGCCCTCCACATTTGTGGTTATACCATGATGTAAATGATAGGAAATAACGCACATACTGGAAATATGTAACTTCAACCACCCTAATTAGTTATTCTGTCAATACAGAAAAGGGCAGAAAATAGCAATTCAAGATTTTGAATATAGTAAAAAGGCTAAAGAAGAGAGACACATTCATACCATCCCTCCCACAAAGATGCATCGATCCTTCCTATGGGCATATTCATGCAAATATGTATCCGCTAGCTATGTATTTTGTCAATACCAGCAGTAGTTTTAAATTACCTCCTAGATTTATTCAAAGTGCACCTCTTTGTCCCAGACATAAAAGTGAGTGGATAAAATACAAATAGAGCAATTAAATTCCATCCCTCCCGCAACTCTGTTTAAAATGCACATAAAGAAAATTAGAAAAAAATGTTCACTAGGGAAAAGCAATCCCAAAGGTCAGCTGCAAGGTAATATTCATATAGCTGTTATTTAACAAAAATTTAAGATTAGGGAGAGTATCCAAATGTTGCATTAAACTAAATCAATTCCTCTCTTCCTCTCCACGTATAAATGAAGTATAGTAAATATGAAAAATTTTCTCCCTAATACAGGGTAGTAAGTTTAAATTGTCCTTTGCCAATTTTTTGTAGACACACAGAATATAATACCCAAATGGGATCACTCAGCTGGTCTCTTCATTAGACACCATACTACATTATCTTTTCAAGTTCCTGTTTTTTCTACTGCTAAGTTTTATCCACTCATAATGGCCATCATTCTTATTCTGACGCCTCTTATAAAAACAGCTAAATCTACCTTGTGTTCAATAGGAGACCAAGAATGAAGGCCAGAAAAATATCACATGAGAAAGGTGGACTATCTAAACAACATGATATATGGTTGTTCCTTCAGATCGCTGAAGAACAAAAAAGCTGATCTTATTTCTGTCCACCTTGTTCTTTCTCCCTGTTCTATTTAGGTGATACACTTTTCAGAAAGTACTAAAAAGGGAGATGCTTTTCTCTCTCTCTCCTCTCTCTCTCTCCTCTCTCTCTCTCTCACACACACACACACACATAACATGAACCCATACCCAAGGACACTCATGGCCTCCACAAAGAGGCACACAGTCCTGTACACACCTTAAGCTTCTTCCAAAAACTGAAATTTCTGCCCAAACTTAAGATCAGTCTCTGAGAAAACATTTCTTAATGAACCAGAGCCAACAGTAAAATAAACTTGAACAAAAGGACAGAGAGGCTTCCTAACCAGAACATGGCAGAGACACCAGAAGGGGACAGAGGGTCATGGTAAATATGCTCTTCCTTAGAAAAAGGACTCAATCAGCAGCAGGATGGGCCTGGTAAGGGGGGCTAGGATGTTGGGGGCCAGACTGGGCATGTGAGGAAAACACAATACAGGAGCCCCCCAGCAGTAGCCAGTGGGCATAAATATAGCCAGGAGATGCCCAGTGGTGGGCTGCAGGTGATGCCCTGGCCAGCTGGGCAAGCACCTGGCAGCAGAGTGGCCTGGCAGCAAGGGGTAGACACCAGCTGTGAGGACTGAGTCCCAAGAGTGTGAAAAGATTCTGGCAGATCTTGTGCTAATGAGAAACATGAAGGGTACACAAGGATATGGGAATAAGACAGCGACCTGTTGTTAGACTCTGGGAAGAAGGCATGGGTAACGGGAAGAACACAAGCCACTTGCTATTAGCAGTAGTGGACTTGAGGCCAAGCTATTAACCTCAAACTCCACAAAAACTCCAACAAACTAAGTAGTTCTTGGCTTAAACCTCAAGGCTGAACCGCAATGAAGGTAGACCAAAATAATGACTGCATAATTAACCACGCTGTCCACTGAAGAAAAGGCTCAGAGCATAGTAACTGCTAGAATAATCTCTTGTCTTCATACCCATCCACCTTTTGAATCTCTATATGCAGCAAATATTTATTGAAAGCCTGCTCTGTACCAGATACTGTTCTGGACATGATGTAGAAGGCCTAAAAGGTGGCGGGGGTGGGAGGGTCCTGTTCCTGTTTTATCTCTGATGATGCCTTTATAGTCAGCCCCTATACTTCTGAGAGATAGGAATGTTTTGGCCTGATGGTGCTTTATTGAGGTAAGAGGAAAGGAATCTCTTATGTCAGACCCTAACCTCAGCTCCTTCCCTTGAATAATACCTTTGAGAGGGTGAGTGACGGCTACCCCAAAACTAAGGCCACCATCACCTAGTCAAGGCCACCACTGCTCAGGATAGCCCCATGCTCCATCAGGAGGAAGCATGTTCTAAATTGGTCTCCTGGGTAGAAGCTGGGCACAGGTTGTCAAGGGTCAGCTACGCATAAACTGCTATTTACTTCAGGACACAGCAGGCAAAAGTCAGATCAGGACTAGGACAAAAATCCAGAATAAACCATGTGATCATCATATGGAGAGGACTTCAAGGAGGATGGCTGAGAGACAAGAAGTGCTCAAAAGGATCAGCTTCTTTAAAAACACAAAGCCACGTGGAGGGTTTAGCCAAGGTCTTGGCAGCTGACCTCTCTCACCATGTGGAATCTCCTACCCCTAAAATTCCAAACCAACTGCACATTGATTGCCTCTTCTCAGCAAAGACCTGCCTCCATTGTCAATATCTCAGTTGGCAAACTATGATTTCTAGGCATATTTGTGACTTGGGTGATGTGGTAGCTTATAAGATGGTCCTTCTCTAAGAGAGAAACTGAGGTTTAGGGCTGAAAAACATACTTCACATATATTCTGCTCCCAGCTTGGGTGTCAAAAATTCAGAGAAGAACAGGACTAAACACCTGGAGTAAGTTGTATAGCCACTAGCTGGAATCCCAGAGCAGGGATCCTATAAAATGGAAGAGTTGGGGCCTAGAGGGAAACAGGAGAAAACATGTGACATTCTCCCCTATCCCCACCGATGTTCACATAAGCAAAAACACAAAATACTGTCCCAATCCACTAAAATGACTTGTTTTCTCAATTTGCACATATGTCTGTATTGTAACTTAAAAGCTAATATATACATTAAGCCTTCTTTGGTTCTTTATTCATAAGTTTAAAAAGGCAAATATTATACCAAAACATGATTTTTAATAAATTGTCTTTATTTACTGAAGTGTAATTTTCTGTTCTTTGCTATTTATTTAACTTGCCTAATACTTTTTAAATGATCCTGTTTAAATGTATGACACTGATTTAGAGTTGATGATCATCTGGGGGGTTATGGGTCCAAATGTCTCTTGGTTTACTGTTTGCCATCATTCAGGTCCCTTTCCACAACATACTTTTTGGCCACAAAGTTTATGAGCCCGTAAAAAAAAAATGTCCTCTTTGCAATAACATGTTCAAACCCTTCCCAATCCATTTTACACTCCTTGTTTCCTAAACTTGGGGTGAAAATGTTTCTAAAGATTAAAAGTTATCATAAAAACTGAAGCCATGTTAAGATACAAATCTGGCTCCTGTCCTCTATGATTTGCTGCAATAATTCTCACACAATCAAGACTCCATTCAAAATCCCAAGTGAAGGAATGCCACATTCAAGTGAACTTTCTTCTCTCTGCTCTCGCCATACAGAAAAGACGGCTGTTTCTCTGCAGTCCTTAGCACCTAAATTCATGAAATCGTGGAGCTTATTTCTACAGCACCAGCGAAATCAGTCCTTTATTTTTTTACTTGTCAGTAATTACTTTTACCATTTATTTTTCCATTAATTTTTTATTTGCACATATTCATGGGGTACAAGTGCAATTTTGTTACATTGATGTAATTGCATTGTGGTGAAGTCAGGGCTTTCCATGCATACACTGCTGAAGTAACACACACTGTACCCACCAAGCAACTACCCACCATCCATACCCCTCCCAGTTCCCCACCCCTCCGAGTCTCCACTGTTCATCATTTCAAATCATTCCTTTAAAGGAAGATTGTCTCCTGTGAGAAAGACTATATGAAATCTTTCTACAGATAAGCCAATTTCTTCATTCACAGCACTATCAGCTCATTTCTGTGTCAATGCCTTCGCTGTTTGCTCCCATGATATGGAATGCCCTCTGTCCTGGTCTCCTGCTGACCAAATCCCATTTTGACCTTCCAGGCCTCGCTTAAGGTGCACCTTCTAAAAAATTCCCTTGGTCTTCATCAACTAGCCCTTCTCCTCTGATCTCTACCCCCAAACATCTTCAGATATATCTCTTGCAGCAGGTGATATCCCATAACATAGCCTCATTTCAAAAAAGTGCCAGAAGTACAGCAAGATAACTTGATTGAGAAAGTCTCCAATTCCTGACAGTGGAGTAGCAAGGTGCAGCCAAGCTCATGTGGTGTAGGGAAAAACAGACCTGTCTATGACAGAAGCTCTGCTCTGAGGTTTATTAGCTATGTGGCCTTCGGCAGATCACTTTCCCTCCCTGAGACTCAGTTTCCCATTCGAAAACTTCACAGAGTTGCTGCAAGGCTAAAATTGGGTTAAGTGGCTGGCACTTTCCTAAACACTGGAACTACAAAAGTGAGTGTGATAAAACCCCAGTCTTGAAAAAGCTCATGGTCTATAGATAAGCTATTTGCAGTAGCTTCAGGCTCTCTGAGGGAAATGATGAATGGCATTTGGGAAACAGTAAGCTGGAAACAATAGGGGAGAAATTGGTGAGGTAGGAACTGAGTCTGAAGATACCCAGAATTGCAGACATGTGCTAAAGGCTTGAAAAGGGTGACAGAAGTAGGAATGGAGATGGAGGAAGATGTGAGAGACATTCCAAATGGAATAAAATTAGAGGCCTTGGTTCATTTCAGATTTAAGAGTGTAGAAGATGAAGAATCTTGACTCAAATTTCTCAACAAGGAGACGGGTGCAGGCCCTGACAGAAATGGAGTAACTGGGAAAAATAGCTGGTTTGTTTGGTAGGAGAGATCAACCTCTACAGAGACTGCAGGTGTGTACCTCACAGACAACTAATTCCCATCTCCATGTCCAACAGCTGCTTCTTGCACAACCCCGTTGAGTCCTTTTCCTCTCTCTATTCTTGTCCATCTTGATTTCATCTATAGAAAGTTCATTGGTGTGTTGAAAAATCAACTAGGTTTGCTGGACTTAAGCAAACAGACTGTACCACCAATAAGAAATATCCCGCCCTCCATGAATCTTACTTATTGGTCCTTCTTGACTTTTAAAGTTAAAATAACTTTAGCCTAAAATAGCCCATGTTCCTCTCGACCATTCCTCTAAGATTACAAATTTCCAACTGTCCTCTGAAGTTGCCCAGGCACAGCAAGGCAGCCTGGTCCGTTAGAACTGGGGATGAGCCAGTAACTGCCACCCAGATCCAGCCAGTCTGCCTTCTCCAGAATACCCACCCCCGCTAGGCACTGAGCATGCTCACCACAGGTCAAGCTAGGGACTCCTTAAATAGTCCCTAATTTCTATAGATCAAAAAATGTTAATGTGCACATTTCCTTTAATCCAACAATTTTATAAATGTACACTAAGGAAATAATCAGAAGTGCACATAAAGATTTGGCTGCAAGTTTATATCTATTGAGGCATCTCTTTAGATAGCAGAAAAGCAAACAAAAATGCAGGGACACTTCCTAATGCAAAACAATAAGGGAGTATTTAAAATAAATTGCCACATATCCACATAATGGACATTTAAAAAGTTGTAAAGGCATTTTAATGGCATGGAGAAATATTTAAAATACATTTTAGTAAGTGCAAAAAGGTAACAGAACTACATATTATTTTGTTCTCAATTTTGTAACATCCATACAAATACACATATACACACAGATACATATTATACATTATATATATATAGAGAGAGAGAGAGAGAGAGAGAGACACCCAGAGAAATAAACTGGGGAAGATATAATCATTGTTATCTCTAGGCAGAGGGATTAAAGATGATTTTTATTTTCTTCTTTGTACCTTTTTGTATTTTCCAATTATAGTTCAAAATCATTTGTAATCAGGAAAAAATATTAAAATAAAGGAAAACTTGCCATGAAATGGGCCATGACTTGTGGAGAAGAAATGTCTAGAAAGACATGACAAGTATGCCCTGGATAATTTATTCGTTCAGTACTTAAGGGGATTTTGTTTGTATGATCCCTGAGATGATCAGTCTTTCCATCTCTAACAATAAGATGCTGAGAGCTCAGGCATCCTGTCCTCTGCCCACCCGCTACTATATGCAGATATACACACAAACACATACCCTAGGTTACAAATGCCCAGGGGGAAATACTATGTCTTTATCTTGCTATATTACCACTATTGCCAGCAGATGCCTAAAACTTTTTACTGCATCAAATTGATCAGTAAATTTTTAAATTAATTCTTTGAATATCTACTAGAAAGTACAACTGTGTAATTGTAGCTGCATGTATTATGACCCACTCTTCCCCTACCTGCCTCTACCTTCATTTTTCTTACACCACAAATCCTTTCATTCATTGTAACAGCTTTCAGGAAATGCTATTGTATTTTATGGGACAGTCATGATGAGGTACCTATAAGTTGTTTCAACCTAAGACTTCAAGAATTGAATTAATCTGGGAAAAGTTTGGGAAATCACTATTTATTTATTCTATGGTTCCCATTTAACTTCTCCAGATAGAATATTCTCTGCTCTTTAAAAAATATATTCACTTCTAAATGAGGGCAAGAATTTCATTTTCTTAGGTCACCTAGCCCAATTCAATATTCTTTGTTGCTATGCTCAATTATAAAATGAAAAATTGGAAGAAAACCCAATTTTGTTATATAATATAGTCACATGAGCCAGGTTATAAAATATTATTCACCATGTTCTTCTAATCATGTTTTCAAGCTTTTTTTAAAAAATAGCTCGACAATATTTAATTTTGTTGGTAGAACATATTGTCTGGGTTATTTCTTTCTTGAAATGTAAATGAATCTAGTAGCTAATGCTCCTTAACAGGTGAATATTACATATAAAGTCATGCTGCAGGAGTAAGAAAACAATCTCTTTTATACAGGACCCCATATTTTAGACATCGTCATCTATATAGAGTTGGTTGAGGACTTCAAGAGAGACAGCTTGCACACATGCCTCCCCCCCACACACACATACACACACTCTCACATCACATATCTTTAGGTAGAGTGAGATTCTTTTTAAAAATAAGTATTAAGCTCAAACTCTATCCAGGAAAATACAAGAGGTGCTAGATCACCATGGTTTCTTATAATTGAGTAGTATTCCATTGTATACATATACCATATTTTATTAATCCACTCATGGATTGACGGGCACTTGAGTTGTATTGTTTTTAATACAATTATGATTTCATTTTGTACAGTAATAATTATATTCTTTATGATTTCAAAGGTAGATTTAACGTAATTATTGATCTTTAGTTTCATTATTATCCTGTTGTGTCAAAACAATTTTTTTTTATCTCTTGACATATGTTTTTCTTTTTTTGTTGTTTATCCTGTTTATTTATTTTTTTTTTATTTCAGCATATTATGGGGGTACAAACGTTTAGGTTACATATATTGCCTTTGCCCCACCCAAGTCAGAGCTTCTATTCTTGTCTTACAAAGTTCAAAGTGAGGTACCACAAGAATAGAAGAATAGGCACCACATGTACTGGCCATCAAACTGGCACTGACTGATCAACACTAAGGTGCTCACACAATAGTAATATTCTCTGGGGTAGCAGGGTTGGGGGTGAGTAAACTCACAACTAATGGAGGTGGTGGGTGTTGTAGGGGGGGAAGGACACGTTTCAAATCATGGTTGGGATGTGGCAAAGTCATAACATGTAACCAAAATATTTGTACCCCTATAATTTCCTGAAATAAAAAAAATAGAAAACAATACAAGATATCAGAAGAAAATCTTAGAAGGATTAAATATAAAAAAAATAAGTATTAAGGTACAGTAAGCAAACTTTAAAATGTTTAGCTTATAATTTTCATTAATTACTATCTCCAATACAAAGTGGTGCTGGAAAATTAAAACATAAAAGCAATGCTTTTTTGTGCCTTGTATTTATTGAGCAAGAAAAAGAAATGGAATAATAAGATATACACTAAGGAAAAGCTCCCCATTCATAATATACTAAAGGCATTATTATGAATGTGTTTCTTTGTTCCTGATGGGCCAGCCCTTTCTCTGGACACACAGTAAGCACAGCCTACACTCCCATAAATGTTCTCCTGCTTTCACCAATAGCCCTCCACATTTCTAGGCCGGCTTTGCCACAGCCTTTCTCTTTTAAAGAGCTTACATTCATTAGGGATTTGGGAAAGAAATCATGTCATATTGAGACAATAAAGTTTTGAATTTCTAAAAATAAAATGAAGTAAGGACAAATGTGTTGGCAATGGGAGAAGGGTTATTTGGAGTATGAGTTTTCAAAGGTTCGTGGCTAAAAGCTGTAAACTCTAATTATAACTGATTTCCACCTAGGATAATTCATCTTTTCCTCTGTGTTTCTCCTGCACTTAAAACAGAAGTATGGTATAGATGGAATAAATCTGAGTTATATAAATTAAAGGCATTATATAATCAATAGCACTTAAAAAATTACAAATATATCCTAACCTTCTCCAAAACTGGTCATGTCTTTCCCCAAATCCTTGTTATCATACCCTTCTATGCTCACTCCACTTTTGCATCTTTACAGTTGCAGCTTGCATCTTCTAAGCATCTCTGTCTAGTTTTCCTCCTCACCAGATGACCTTAAGTCCCATGACTAATGTTATTCTTTCTCTCTGAGGAAAATAACCATGTTATATATTGCTATAAACTTTTACACCATCTTTGTGACCTGAATTTTTTTATCAGAACCTCCAAGTTTCTTTATTCTTTATTCAATTACAACTTCTCCCTGGCTTCAAGGTCTTTCCCAGTTCTGCAAAGGAGCCTGCCTCCTTCCCTGAGCAGTCACTTGCTTGCTTTTGTTTTCATTTGTCAGTATTACTGCCTTCCACTAAGTCTTTTTTGAAAACACCTAATGACGAGACTATATACAGAATCCAGATAAGTTCCTTTCTTCACAGATCATAAAGTTGTACAAAGAGTTTGAGAATCTCAAAGATCTGGATTCAAATCACAGATTCACAGCATGGGCAAACCGAATAGGCTTTCTGAGCCTCAGCATCTTCATCTGCAAAATGGGGGTCCCAATAAGTCCTTCATAGTGCTGCAGCCAGTATTCAATGAGATTACACCTACAAAGTTGTTAATAGTATACTTCCTGGCAGCTCATAAGTGCATTCTTATCCTCTTAACCCTCCTTTTGCCCTCATTAAATTTTTAATGAAATGTCAATATTTCCTTCTTTTCCAAAAGTTTGGTCAAGTGCAGACATTTCAAACTTGAATTCAGCACTTTCCCTAAGCAAAGCAATCAGTATATACCAATACCAATTTGGCATACCCTAGCACGAATGTAATATTCGATATAAAAGTAGGTTATAAGAAGCAAAGAATCAGAAATTGTAATAAAGTAGAGGAGGGGAAAAAAATTCTAATGGAATTCAGGACCAAAATTGAGCTGTCCAAATCTATTGTTTATACTTGGGTTTAATTCACCAGAACTGCTTGCTCAGCTTAACATAAATCCAGGGGAATAAAAAAAAGCCACTTTCACATGAAGAAATATGAACTGGAATTCAGAGATACAGCAAGAAAAAAGGTTCAGCTCTCATCTGTCTACATGAGCAAAATCATTTCACTAATGTTCTTTCTGATTCATGGTTTCTACTTTGTGTCAGTTTTCTATGGAGTCCACAAACACTAAAAAATCTCTTCTGTAGCAGAAGAATACGAACAGTTTGCTTTTCCTAATAGGTGAGGGACAGCAACCGAGTTATTGGTGTCTCCAAAGATGGGATGTTGCTGGGTTTGCAAGTTTGCCCCCCGAACACTAGGCTTCTTAGGTGGAAATGGAACCAATGTATCCAGAGGCTTCTCCAAAGACAGCAAAGTGTGCAGATACTTTCTGGTAAGTGCTGTATATCACTTTACTTTAGGTCTTTCACTTCTCAGTTTAGGGAATACAACCATGACTCAGTGAGACAATTCATTCAAAAGGGATGCTGGACAGTATCCTCATCACACTCTGCCCTCCACTTCCCCACCTATCTTCTTTTATTGTTCTAACTATAAAAAATGAAAAAAACGAAATTGAATACACTTCTAGAATCTCTTTTGTGTAATCCAAATGCTTGGCACATTAAAACAAAATACCAGCAAAACAAAAGAAAAAAGAAAAAAAGGATATTCCTTCCCTCCTTATATATGAATGCCATTCCACAAATCAAAAAGTAAAGTCTGCAGAGACACCAGCTGCCAGAATGCCTCCGTGAGAAGGAGAAGTTTTAGATAAAAGAGAAAAAGTGAACAGACAGACAAGCATAGATCAGATGTGAGTCTGAAGGAAGAGTGCCAGAGACTTTGGGAGATTCCATGGGAAGAAGTTGCGGTGCAGAACAAGAAGGAGCAAGGTATTGGCAAAGAGCAACCCCAGAGAGGCTTGGAGTCCAGCAGGAAGGGTAGGTGGAGTGGTTTCTTTCTCCCTGCCTCTCATCTCTGACAGTCGGCGGGTTCCTGAGCTTCTAGAAAGACTTTCTGCCCACATGAGCCCAGAGGTTGCTGCCACCAGTGAGCTGGGAACTTCTCATGGACAGGACACCAGAATTCCAGCCCCAGGGAAGACTTCCCACCCCACAGACCTGAGCCAGGACAGCAGGTGCCATATTGCTTCTCCAGCCACCATGTGCCTTTGTTCCCACCAGGGGGCTTCAATTCCCCAGGTTTTGTCCTGCTCACTCCCACACAGACATTTCCCAATTCTGGCCCAGACTGCAGGAACCACGGGGGTCCAGTGGGTCCCAAGTGATCTTCATGACTCCACAGCCTGGACACTCTGGGTGGACTGCTTCCCAGAGAGAGAGCTGGAGAAGACCAGAGTGCTAGTTTTCCTCCACAGAGACTCTTTCCCTCCCGTTCCCCTCCCCAACCTGTCAGCTGCTGAGAGAAACAATTGAGCCACCACACTGAGGCTTCTACAGAGAGTGGGGCGAGGACCTTTCCTCTTGGGGTCCTGCAGCAGATTGAGGGGTGCTCAGACTGTGACTGCCCTGTTCCCCAGCCCTCCCTTGCTGGTGCTGCTTGCCCAGTGGCTCCATAAGAACAGAGCACGCCCTGAGGTGGAGGGACATTGTTCCAGCTCAGGCACCCTGGTTTGGAGAGCTTGTCCTGACCTTCTTACCACCAGCTCCCCCTAGTGGCTGGAGAAGCAACTTCTGAGCCCCACCAAGGCTTTGTAAAGCCTCTGAGGCTCCCACAACCTAGCCGCTAAATGCCTTGCTCCTCCCACCACCTCAGTGGTGGTGGAGATCAAGAAACCCCCTGGGGCTACAGGGTCCCTTCTAAAGCCTGGGGCACTCAAGTACTCTACCTGGGGGACTAAAGTCTACCACAGACACAAAAGAACATCTCAGCAGCTGGCTCTATCACAACAAATATCAACCAATAACAAGGAGAACAATGATATAGCTCATCATAACATCTTCCAACTCAAGCAAACATGGTGTGGCTGATTCATACAAGTACCACCCACCATCACTGATGATAACCTGGGGAACTTAACTCACAACATACTGTTGGGAAGAGGTGAAGATAGTAGGTCAGAGGTAACCCAAAAGGTATACCAAACCTGCTAGAACACCCCATAAGCAACTCAGGACTAACACTCTTTTCCCTAGCATGCTCAGGGTTCAATCTTTTGGGATCCCAAGACAGGTCCATAAGTCAGGCCAAGCACGCCCAGGTCTCAACCAAGAGGCCGGATGATAAGGCATCAGCAAAAGAGCTCTGGAAACATGAAAAATCAGAGTGAAAGGAAACCCACAAAAGAAAACAAAAACTCCTTATTCGTGGATACCAACCAAAATGAAAACATTGAAATGACTGATAAGGAATTCCGAATATGGATTATAAGGAAGCTCAATGAAATACAAGAGAAAATGGAAACCCAGCACAAAGAAATCACAAAAACAATGCAAGAAATGAATCAAAAATTTATTAAGAAAATCAAATTATTAAAAAAAAATCAAACAGAACTTCTGGAAATGAAAAATGTATTCCAGGAAATATAAAACACAGTGGAAAGCCTTAAAAATAGGCTATATCAGGCAGAAGAAAGAATCTCAGAGCTTGAAGCAATACCTTTGAGTTAAGCAAGTCATTAAAGAGAAAGATCTGAGAAACAAAAGGCGTGCACAAAATCTATAAGAAATATGGGATTATGTAAAGAAGCCTAATATAAGAATCATAGGAATCCCTAAAGGAAAAGAAGAAAATACACAAGGTTTGGAAAACCTGTTTGAGGGAAATAATTGAGGGAAATTTCCCTGGCCTTGCTGGAAATCTAGATATCCAGGTACAAGAAGCTCAAAGGACCCCTGGGAGATGCATTGCAAAGAGGTAATCAATATGACACATAGTCATCAGACTGGCCCAAGTAAACACAAAAGAGGCACTCCTAAAAGCCATAGGGCAAAAGCAGCAGCTAACTTATAAAGGAAAACCCATCAGAATAACTGCAGATTTCCCAACTGAGACCTCACAAGCCAGAAGGAATTGGGGCCCCATTCTCAGTCTTCTCCAACAGAATAATAGCCAGCCTAGAAAATTATATCCTGCAAAACTAAGTCTCTTATATAAGGGAGAAATAAAGACTTTCTCAGATGAGCAAACAATGAGGGAATTTGTCAAGACCAGACTTGCCCTGTAGGAAGTACTCAGAACTGCATCATACATGGATCAGCACAATGGACAACAACCAGTGTAAAATCACCCAAAAGCTAAAAGGCAGAGCCTAGATACAAAAATGGCTTAAAAGGTAAAACAAAGCAACAAAGTTCTACTCAACAGAATGAATAGAAATCCACCCCACTTATCAATTCTTTCAATAAATGTGAATGGCTCGAACTCTCCACTCAAGAGACATAGGCTGGCTGAATGGATAAAAAAAAATACAATCCATGTATCTGCTGTCTTCAGGAAACACATCTAAGCCACAATGACTCATTCAGACTCAAGGTGAAGGGATTTAAAACAATATTCCATGCAAATAGAAACCAAAAGAAAGCTGGTATAGCCATTCTCATATAGGATAACATAGACTTTAAATCAGCAAGAGTAAAGAAAGACAAAGATAGTCATTTTATAACAATTCAACAAGAAGACATAACAATCCTAAACATTTATACACCTAACACAGGTGTGCCCAGATTCATAAAGCAAACCCTACTTGATCTAAACAAAATGATAAACAGTATAATAGCCAGGGACTTCAACACCCCACTGACAGAATGGGATACATCCTCCAAGCAGAAATTAAGCAAAGAAATGATAGACTTAAACAGAACTCTAGAACAAATGGGCCTAACAGACATTTACAGAACGTTCTACCCAAAAACCACTCAACATATGCTCTTATCGTCAGTTCATGGAACATTTTCTGAGACTGATCACACTCTAGGCCACAAAACATGTTTCAACAAACTTAATAAAATAGAAATTATACCATGTGTCTTCTCAGACCACAGTGGAATAAAATTAGAAATCAATTCCAAGAGAAACACCCAACTCTACACAAAGTCATGGAAATTAAACAAACTACTGCTGAATGATTAGTGGGTCAAGGAGGAAATTAAGATGAAAATTAAAAGATTCTTTGAACTAAATGGAAAAGGGGACACAAGTTATTAAAATCTGTGAGATTCAGCAAAAGCAGTCATAAGAGAAAAATTCATAGCCACAAACAAATCAACAATCTAATGAATTGTCACAAGGAATTGTAAAAGGAAGAACAAACCACTCCCAGACCCAGCAGAAGAAAAGAATTAACTAAGGTCAGAGCAAAACTAAATGAAATCAATAACAAAAGAATTATACAGATTATTGAAACAAAAAGTTTGTTCTTTGTAAAGGTGAACAAAATTGACAGGCCTCTCACCGGATTAACCAGAAACAGAAAAGAAAGGACCACAATAAGTTCAGTCAGAAATGAAAAAGGAGATGTCACAACTGATACCACAGAAATACAAAATATCATCTCTGAATACTATAAAAATCTCTATGCATATAAACTTGAAAACGTTGAGGAAATGGACAAATTCTTGAAAGCACACAACCTCCCTAGGCTCAGTCAGGAAGAAACAGAACTCCTGAACAGACCAATATCAAGTAAAGAAATTGAAGTAATAATAAAAAAAACTCCCAACAAAAACCAGTCCTGGACCAGATAGTTTCATCGTTGAATTTTACCAGACCTACAAAGAAGAACTGGTACCTATACTGCAGAAATTATTTCATAATGTAGAGAAAGAAGGAATCCTCCCCAACTCATTCTATGAAGCCAATATCACCTTGATACCAAAGCCAGGAAAGGACACACACAAAAAAGAAAACTACATACCAGTAGCCCTCATGAATATAGATGCAAAAATTCTCAGTAAAATCCTAGCAAACCAAATTCAGCTGCTCATCAAAAAAATAATCCACCACGATCAAGTGGGCTTCATCCCAGAGATGCAAGGATGGTTCAATATACACAAATCTATAAATGTGATTCACCACATAAATAGAAGCAACAAAGACCATATGATCCTCTCGATAGATGCAGAAAAAGCATTTGACAAAATTCTGGACCTTTTTATGATAAGAATTCTTAACAAAACAGGCATAGGTGAAACATACCTCAATATTATAAAGCCATATACAACAAACCCACAGCCAACATCATACTGAATGGGGAAAAATTGAAAGCATTACCACTTAAAACTGGAACCAGACAAGGTTGTCCACTGTCACCATTTCTGTTCAACATAGTGCTGGAAGTCCTAACCAGAGGAATCAGGCAATAGAAAGAAATCAAAGCAAAAAAAAAAAAAATCAGGAGGCATCTCTTTACCAGACTTCAAGCTATACTACAAGGCTACGTAACCAAAACAGCACGCACGGTATTGGCACAAGAACAGAGACATAGACCAGTGGATCCGAACAGAGAACCCAGATATAAAACCATTCTCATATTGCCATTTGATCTTTGTCAAAGTAGACAAAAACATACACTGGGGAAAAGAATCCCTGTTCAATAAATGAGGCTGGGAAAATTGGATAGCCACATATGGAATACTAAAACAGGATCCATACCTCTCACAATTCTCACAAACTAACTCAAGATGAATAACAGACTTAACCTAAGGCATGAAACTATAAGAATTCTATTAATAGAAGATGAGGTTGGAAAAACTCTTATAGATATCTGCCTAGGCAAAGAATTTATGAAGAGGATCCCAAAGGCAATCATGGCAACAACAAAAATAAATAAATAGCACCTGATCAAATTAAAAAAGCTTCTGCACAGCCAAGGAGACTATCATGAGGGCAAACAAACAACCTACAGAATGGGTTGCATATTTGCATATTACACATCCCATAAAAGGTTAATAACCAGAATCTACAAAGAACTCGAGCAATTCAGCAAGAAAACATCAAACAACCCCATTAAAATGTGGGCAAAAGATAGAAATAGAAGCTTTCAAAAGAAGATAGACTAATGGCCAATAAACATATGAAAAAATACTCAACATCACTAATCATCAGGAAAATGCAAATCAAAACCACCATGAGATATCACCTAACTCCAGTGAGAATGGCTTTTATCAAAAAGTCCCAAAACAACAGATGCTGCCACAGATGTGGAGAGAAAGAAACACTTACACCCTGTTGTTGGGATAGCAAACTAGTTCCACCTCTATGGAAAATAGTATGGAATTACCTGAAAGAACTAAAAGTAGACCTACTATTTGATCCAGAAATCCCACTACTGGGTATTTACCCAAAGGAAAAAAGACATTTTATAACAAAGACACTTGCACTTGAATGTTTATAGCAGCACAATTCACAATCGCAAAAATATGGAAACAATCCAAGTGCCTATCAATACATGAGTGGATTAATAAAATCTGGTATATGTATACCATGGAGTATTACTCAGCCATAAAAAAAACAGTGAACTGGCCGGGCATGGTGGCTCACGCCTGTAATCCTAGCTCTCTGGGAGGCCGAGGCGGGTGGATTGCTCAAGGTCAGGAGTTCGAGACCAGCCTGAGCAAGAGCGAGACCCCGTCTCTACTAAAAATAGAAAGAAATTATATGGACAACTAAAAATATATATAGAAAAAATTAGCCGGGCATGGTGGCGCATGCCTGTAGTCCTAGCTACTTGGGAGGCTGAGGCAGGAGGATCGCTTAAGCCCAGGAGTTTGAGGTTGCTGTGAGCTAGGCTGACGCCACGGCACTCACTCTAGCCCGGGCAACAGAGTGAGACTCTGTCTCAAAAAAAAAAAAAAAAACAGTGAACTAATACCTTTTGTAACAACCTGAATGGAAGTGGAGACCATCGTCCTAAGTGAGGTATCTAATGAATGGAAAAACAAACACCACATGTACTCACTATTAAATTGGAATTAAATGATCAACACTCATGCATACATATGGTAGTAAAATTCAGTGGAAATCAAGCAGGTGGGGGAGAGGAGGAGACGGGTAAATTCACACCCAGTGGGTACAATGCACAGTATCTGGGTGACAGACACACTTATAACTTTGACTCTAACTGTACAAAAGTAATTCATGTAACCAAAATGTTTGTACCCCCTTAATATTCTGAATTTTTTAAGTAGAAAAAAATACACTTCTAATTCTGTGGCAGTCTTTCTTGAGCTGGGAATACATATTCTTAAACTGTGAACAGGCTGCTTCAGACTATGGACAAGTTTTACCAGCTGCCAATGCCCAGCAGAATTCGTAGAGAAAAGAATAGGGAGCTTATTGCCTCCTGAAGCATCTATTTCCTTAGAATGTTCTATTGAAGCATCCTTTGCTATTGTGAGCCATTGCCTGCTTATGATTCAGGCTATCAGTTTGGGTTTTGCCCTACTGAATTGTACAAAAGAATGTGTTTCTTCATCACAGCTCTTTAGAGTCTTGAAGTTGTCTCTTAGATTTATTTTGTTCTTTATTAAACAGGACATCTTCATTCTTTATAGCCAATCCATTCAGAAAACATCACACTTCTGTACAACTACAAAAATATGGCATTGATACCTTGAGTAACTATAGTACAGGATAGACAGCCCTAATCCTTTCTCCCCTATAAAGATTTGTTTCCAGTGCAGCTGAAATGTAGACTCATTTGTAAATGTCCAACAAGAAAACATATGTTAGGAATATTTTCCAAAAGAATCAACTTTCATAGAGTTAAACTTTATCCCTATTGGATAATTCCATAAAAGGAATTTTCTTTCCTTGCTTGACATCCACACTTCTAGTATACAAAGCTATTCTTTAGGTCAGTAGGTTAGTAACCATGAGTTCTAAATGGGGTCTATAAAGGAATTCAGTGCAGTGAGAAGGCTTAAATCTATCAAAGATGAACTTTAAACCACCAGGCTATATATTCAATGCAGCTGTTGTGAATTAATGGTTACCCATCAAAAATGATAAATTTTATTGAGTAGCATCATAGATTTCAAAGCCAGATGTGCTGTGTATCCATGTGATAACAGAAGATGAATATTTTCTGTACATATCATCCTGAATTTGGTTCCTTATGAAATACTGAACAAGTTTCCACTTTGATTTTGAGTTTATCAAAGCCAAAATACATAATCTATTCTTTAGGTAAAGAAGCAGATTTTGAGTTATTATTCACTGAATATTGTTTTCTTTATTACAAATGCCCAGGATTTTTCTATTCCCTAAGTCAAGACACTTTGTAGTCTGACCTAAGCTATAAAGGAGATAAAACGGAAATTTTAGATACTGACATATAGCTACTAAAAAAGCAAAGAGGAGACTTGCTTCTTGAAAACAATTTGCTGCATTAATTTTCCACAAAGTTCCCATCAGATGTCCTCAAATTCAACACACTGTGCAGATGGGAAAGACTGACTATTGAAACAATTAACTATTGTGAGTCATTTCCTCAATCTGCTTTTGTTTTAGCCAATATGTCAAGTGGTGACAGACACTGTTAAATTTCACAAGCTCTACTGTCTTCTTGGAAATAGCGAAATACAATTGACACAGCTCAGCTTGATAAATCTGCCAAACTAATTTTGGGGACTCTTTCCATCTACTTTTCAATGCCAAAATCTAAAGATATTATGCAGAACCTATTCAACAAGAGAAGCATAAAGTCTACCTGATTCTATCTGAATACTCCCACTTGATCACCTGCTAGCTCGTGGTTTTCCAATCTCTTTGAATTGAGGCTCAAATGAACAAGGTAAAATTTTCATTTATTCAGTCCCTACCATCACAGATAAAGGTCATCACAGAGCCTGAGTTTTTCTGAAGTTTGCTACTTGCTTCAGCTTGGTCTGAAAGTTTACTACTTTACATGACCTAGTTTTCCACTTAGCTCGTTAGATGACTTTTAGATAATTAAAAGCCACTTGCCCTAGTCTAACTAAAAAATTATCTCATCTTGTATGTATGACTTTACTATTCATGTGCAACATGTCTGCATGTCTAGGGAAGGGGGGAGAAAACCGTAGTGGTTGTCCCATGATGTTCTTGTTCAAATCAGGAAAAAAGATTCCTAGGCAGCTTCCCTAGCACACATTTCCAACTCACTAACCATTTCCTTTATAATTTTCATTTTCATGGCGCATACCTCACTACCTTCCAGAACTCATCTCTGACTGACTCAGAGGAAAGTATAGTAAGTACTCAGGATCTCAGGCAAGACAGGAACCAGGCCAAGGCCCACTCTTTAAGGTCAGAGAGGAGTTAGGGGAACTGAGAAAGCTACAGCAGCCAGCAAATGAGGAGTGACTATTCCAGACATACAAAGGCAACAGTTGACCCAAGATTGGATAGAACATAGCAGCTGGTATGTAGGAAGAAACCAATATCTGGGACTCTGGAAGTCATTAGGAAGACTTTCCAAACTTCGCAGGATCCCAGCAGCAAAAAGCACACAACCACACTGACTGGTCTCACTTTAAATTCATGACCACCAACCTCGAACGGGCTCTTAATGTTCCTGGTCATCATACTACATTTGCCTAGCACATTTATTCTGTCACTCTCATACATGGTTTTTCACAATTCCCCTCTTTTCAAACCTCTGCAGCACTGCCCTTCTCACCCATTCTGATGACCTTCTCCCTCACTTAAAAAAACTGAAGCAACAAGCAGAAAACCACCATGGATTTCTACCACCATCTCTACCCACCTGCCAACACTGGTATTCATATAGTCTGGTT
The DNA here is from genome assembly GCF_041146395.1 of Eulemur rufifrons. Classification (NCBI taxonomy): domain Eukaryota; kingdom Metazoa; phylum Chordata; class Mammalia; order Primates; family Lemuridae; genus Eulemur; species Eulemur rufifrons. The sequence goes on from NC_090989.1 coordinate 245,778,093, forward strand.
TTCTACCTATGAACACACTTGCCATACACCTGTCTAAAGCTAATCCTTTCACTTAAGCACTTGTTAGATCTTTTGTCTTTTCAAGGTGAAATGGACTAAATGTTTGTGTCTACCAAAAATTCATATGCTAAAATCTTAACACCCAATATGATGACATTAGGAGGCAATAACTTTGGGAGATAATTAGGTCATGAATGGGGCACTCGTGAATGAGGTTAGTGCCCTTATAAAGAAACCCCAGAGAGCTCTCTCCCACTCTTTCTGCCATGTTAGGATAAAATGAAAAGACAGACATCTGCAACCCAAAAGAGTGCCCTCACCAGAACCCAGCCATGCTGGCACCCTGATCTCTGACTTCCAGCCTCCAGAACTGAGAGAAATAAATTTCTGTTGTTTATAAACCACCCAGTCTGTGGTACTTTGCTATAGCAACATGAACTGACTAAAACACAAGGATATAGATCCATCAATTCACTTCCCTCTTCTGTATCATCAAACTCCCCTTTCCACTGGGTTTTTTCCCTTTCATACAAATATAATCTTAATTTTCTCATCGTAAAAGAAAATTGTATATATATGTGTGTATACATATATACATATACATATACATGCATGCTCACCTTTTAGAAACTAAAGAATCCTTAGAGATCATCTAGGCTAGTGGTTCTCAAACCTGAATGAACATTAGAATCCCCTGGGGGGCTTTAATAAGCATACCAATGTCAGGGCTCTTGCTCTTTGAGAGATTCTGATTTAGTTGTTCTGAGATATGACCGTGGGCATCAGTATTTCTTGCATTTCATGAGATTCTAACATGCATCTGACATTGAGAAACACTCATCTAGGTGAGGTTTCCTGCTAAATGAAATAATGAAAGTCCAGAGAGGTGAGGCAGCTCACCCAAATCCAGACAAATTTAATGCCAGAGCCAAGACAAAAATCCAGCACAACTCATTCCCAATCCAATGGTCTTTTGACATCAGGCAATATGTCATAGATACACACACAAATGTAATCATTGGCCGAGAACTGTGAATGGCACCATAAGTAATGAACTTGCTAATTGTTCACCTCCACTGAGGATATTGGCCTTTTAGTCTTCAGTCACAATAGGAGAGCTTAAAACCAGGATGCTGAGAAGGTGAGTGTAATAGGGAATATGAAGAAACTCCTGCCATGGTACCCACAGCAGATGTTTCAGAAGTTTTGGGAGGGTGAGGGGCCCAGGGGAGGGTGCCGAGGAGCAGCATGAGGTAAGGTGTGATAAATGAAGCTGTCTTTTTCCCATTACAGGAACATAGCAAGTTTCAAGAAACAAATCAGAAACCTAGAATGATTAATTGTGTGGTCCACAATGAGTTCTGTTGTTTGTCTATGAATCCCTTTGCTCTGCAGATCAGACACACCAGGTGCAGAGAAACACCTGGCTATGATGAACCTTCTAAATTTCATAGGAGCCCAGTCCAAAAAATGGTGAACAGTGGTTTTGTTTACAGGTGAACTGTAGGAAGGGAATCAAAGTTGGCGAGAAAGCTGATATGGCAGAGTAAGAACAAAAGCATCCCTTTCAACATCAAGCCAAGCTGCTGTCACACCTCTGGCTTTGCTTCCTCCTCTTCTAGACCTACTTGGCACCAATGAGAAACAAAATACTTTCAGGAAATCATAACTTCAATCTTTTGTATTCCCACCCACTGATTCAGCAGAGCTGGCTTTGCCCATACAGAAGTTACGGCTGAGCATTAGTAGTGACTAGCATAGCAGTTGAGCTCATGGGTTCCAGGGTCAAAATCCCAAATCCCATGTTTTCCACTTTCTAGCCATGACATTGGACAAGTTATATAAAGTTTCTGTGCTTCTGCACTTACCCCACTTATAAAATAATGGTAATAATATCCACCTCAGTATTGTTGTCAAAACTAAATGAGACATAGACGTAAGGTACCTGAAACAATTAGATGATAGCGATTGTTGTTAAACAAGATGGCAAGGGAGATTTCTGATATTTTTCTTTAAAGTGTTAGCAGCACTTTAACAATACTCTTTGGCAGACAAATGAATATGTCAATTACACATAGCTGTTGACCCTTCCTTAAAGCTGATGGAGTACATTAATATTTAGTTAGCTAATTTCATTGAGCTGTAAAGTGGGATGGTGTGGTAGGAAGACCTAGATTCAAATACTAGCTCTCTTGTTTACTAATTGCAAGCCTTGAAAAAGTTATTTACTTTCTCTATGCCTCGTCTATTTTTAAAAGTTGGGAAGGAAAATACCTCATTTTCAGGGTTGTTGGTGATAATTAAATGACATAATGCAAATGCCTAGTATATAATAGGTGTCTATAATAAAGGATAATTGACATTACAGCACATATATACTTTAAGGTAATAAAACAGCTCTCCATTTTTATTGTTCTCTAATTGTTTTCACTAATTCACAATAGCGTTTCTCCAAATTAGTTTGAATTTGTCATGTTTTGTCATATTGTTTAATTCCAAGTAAAGCTATATGAAAAGCGCCCATCGCAGAATGGCTTTTTAGGAGGGTATCATCTAAAACGGATTAACGTAGATGCAGCTGTTTTAAAAATATCCAGGGGAAAAAAATTAAAATCTCTTTTAGTCACACCTCAAACCCTTAGAGGGAAGAAGCTTTTATATTTATCTTCTCTAAGGGTAAACAATTGGGTTTAAATTAATTGAAAACAGGGAGGAAAAAATCACAGATCTATGTAAAACAGAGTCTATATGTCAGGTGTTTCCAAATATGTGGTAAGAAAATTGGTACATTAAATATCTCTGGTTTATCTAGCTTCTAAAAAGCCACGGAAGTTAAATTGATTTATTTCCTGCAGTGGCCATTTGGATTATGTTACCAACAATGAGACATTAGCATCTCTGAAAGCAAAAGACTCAAAATACATAAAGACATTTTTATGGTCTGCCATGCCTATTTCTAAAATACTCTAAATCTGAGAGTGCTTAGGCTGGGTTCCCTGGAAGCAGATACTGAGACAAAGATTCATGTGTGGTGGTTTATTAAGAAAGAGCTTCCAGGGGAGAAAAATTGGTAAGGGAGAGAGGAAGCAGGCCAGAGCCAGTGAAGGGGGCAAGAAGGCTTGTCCCATGGAGGGTAGCTTTGGCCTGGTTCTGCAGGAGAACTCTGGAGGGTTAATGGTTCCAACCTGAAGTACAGAGCTGGAGCTCTCCTACAGCTACAACTGTCAGTCATTGTCCAGGGTCCTCCTGGAAGATGAGACATAACTTCCCAGGCACTCCAGCTCTCTAGAGAAAGCCACCCAAAAGAGTCACAGGTGCTGGCCCTCAGAGGTAAAAGTACACAGACACTGGAGGAGAAGCACACAGAAACAAGAAGAGACAAGTATTTGTGAAGCAAGGAGAGGATGAGAGAAAAACTAAAGTCAGAAACTGTTAGCTTTCCTCTCAACTATTTCAAAGTAATTTGTTTCTTTCATTACACTCCAGTTTTTTATTATGGATGTTATTAAAACAAAACATAGAAACAGTTGAGATATACATTATCTCCTCTAAGTACTGTTGCCATCAATCCGACCTAGATTAAGACAAATTAAGCAAGAAGTAAGCTAGTGTGTTCACATTCTAACTTTTATTATTGTACACAGTTAATTCAAAAGTGTGTATACAGGCAGCTTAATGGGGGAATTGCTATTTAGTTATGATTATAAGATAACAAAATTTACAAGTGTAATAGTAGTTCCTTATAATAATCGCCTGTACACACACTTTTAATAAGCAACTATATATTTTTTGTAAATCTTTTTCTCAATATTATTTTGTTTTGATCTATTTGTTTAAACGCAATTTTACGCCTGTTGAAACTAAAATAAAATTGGGCTTGTACTTCGTATGTCTTTTTCGTTTCATTTTGTTACTTGTTCATTTTTATTTTGTATCATAATATGGTCAGCCCACAACGGCTCGGAAATTTCAGCCAACTTGGTTGGGCGCCAAGGCTAGTATGAGAAGCCTTGTCCTACCCGAGGCTGCTTCCCGATGCCTGGCAGGGGCGAGCTCAGCCTCCCAGGCAGAAGCAGAGCTGGGAGGACCGCGGAAGAGGCGAGCCCACATTCATAATAATGATACCATAATACTACTACCTCTGTCTGAAACATGGTAACACACGATTCCGGGTAGGATATGAAGTCAGCTTCATAAATTATGAAACCTAAGTCAAGATTGCATTTGTTCTGCAATGATTGGAACAAGTTTTTTCCTCAAGACTAAAACTGGAAAACGACGATTAAAAAGTAGGGCTGCCATCTTGTGGCGAGATTGAGCAACGTCAGGTGCCACTTGCGCCTTTTTCCACCGCATCCCCAATTATTCAGAACTTCAACACTCTTTCTTGCAAAAACAGGACTCAAGAATAAGAAAAACACCCCTGCCTGCCCCATTTTTCCCTTCCCAGCAGAGCTGCATGTGGTGAGATGGGCTTTACGTTGGCCTCTTTAATCATGCGACATAAAGATTCCACCTGCTTATGGCTGGAGGGAGACCCTCTGTGGAGCAGAACCCTCCTGTCCCTGCCACCCAGCTGTTTTCTTCATCTTTCACCTGTCGCAGAAAGCAGATCAAGCAGGAAGAAGCTGGGGGCCAGCCCAGGATTAGCTTCACTGTGTGCAACAAATAGATGGTGTGTTGGGAGGGCTTTTGAGGCAAGTGCTGCCACAAACAGTACTGTTTGGAGAAAATGGTGGTTGTGAGGAATTTAGGAAGTCATCTGTCACTTGTTTTCAGGCAGCACCACACAAAGCAGGCTAGACAGAAGCATGGCAATTCTGTTTTCAATGCCTTTTTTTCAACCATTCCTGGAGATGTCATCTAATATATTACAACCATCATATCCTTATATTGAACATATGTCGCAACCTCTGCTTTCTGTACTTAGTGGAAATGAAGAGAAAAATATATAAAGAGAGACAGTTTCCTTTTTCAGGTTTGAATGATACAGTCGTTTACCTTTTCCTAGATTTCTAATTTTGCTAAAGTTTTGGTCATAATTTAAGGCCATTGACAGAGTACCCTTGTAAGACTTTGGGTTGCAAATGACAGAAATGCAACTTAAATACCCTGAGAATAGGGGTAAAAAAAGAAAAGGAAATGGATTGACTCACATAACTTGAATTCTGGATAGGCTTCAGGCACAGCTGGATCCAGGGTCTTAAACAATGCCACTGGGTATCTGTCTTTCTCTCCGTCTCTTAGCTATATTTCCTGTTATCTGTGGCTTTATATTTTGCAGACAGGCTCTGTCTATATGGCAGGGGGAATGCTAATCAGCAGTGGAATATTCATATCTCTACCCCTAGCACTCTGACTTCAAAAAAACAGAAAATAGTCTTCTGTGACCACTAAAGCAGAGTCATCTCAGGGAAAACTACTCTGATTGGCCCTACATGTGTAACATGTGAGCTTCCAGCACTACAAAAGATTGTCACAACAGAAACACACAGGGTGGCAGAGAGGAAACTAAGGAAGGAAGGGATGCTGGCCTATAACTTAGAGAAGAAACTGAACACTTTCTACTGTGTGCCTGGACTAGTCTGTGTGTAAAACAGTCATCTCCTGTCCCTGTCTTCTTGGCTCCAATCTCTCCATCCAGGGACCAGGCCTGGCTTTGCATGTAAATGCAAGGTCACAGTGGTATCCTCAGTGACCCATTGATCACCAATCTGAGCACCAACATGGGAAACATACATTAAGAAGACTTCGCCTGAATATTCTGCATCCTGGGAAAAAGGAGGGATTAGATCAGCCAAAGTGTCATGTCTGGTGCTTCTTAGTGCTGGTAGCACAGGGTGTAAGCCAAAGTAAAGCAGATAGTCTCTAACTTAGTTTTTTTGTCTTATACTACATGATTCACCTCATAAATAGCAGAGATAAAAAAAAAGGAAGTTTTTATATTTTATCGGGAAAAAATTGAATAACATAATAACAATGATTAATAAGATCCCAGAATAAAGTTAATACCTAGGTTCTAGCCCTAGATCTGCTTTCATCTTGCCATATTCCTTTAAGCAAATAATTTAGCCTTTCTAATTAAAAAGAAAAGAAAGGGAAAAGGAAAAGAAACATCTGTGAACAAAATTCTTTCTGTATCAGCTTGTCAAAAGGGGAATTTTTTTTTTCTGTTTTCCTTGTATTGTAAATAAGGCCCAAAACTGAGTACCAAAAAAAGCAAGCACCTCCCATTCTAAAGGAGGCATTCAGCTGTTGGGACCAGCTATCCCTCCGGGGCATTCTGTGAGGCGCCAGAACAGACCCAGCCCTGCTGTCAACCACCACCCACAATACACCACCCAACCCTCTGTTGCCAGAGGCCATAGGGAAACATGGCATAAAGCAAGGCAAACCTGTGAAGCACATGGGCTTAAGGTGAGTAGTTACTCCCTGCCTAAAGTCACGGGAGGGAAGCACCAAGAGATGTTTCCAAAGATTGGGTACAGCTCCACCTCACCCCCATTCTCTGTCCCCTCAGAGGGTGCAAAAAAGCAGTTCCCTCATTTCTACATGAAGGAGCTCAGGCATTAAGGAGGGACATGTCAGGAGCCCTGGGTCTTCCCTAGGTAGCACTGGGCCAAGCATGTGCATAGTCAATTGAATAAAGACTTGCCACTAAACTCATAATTGTTTGTTGTGTTGCAATAGTAACTAGGCAAATTTCAAGTGAAATAGGGACTTACCATATTAAGCCACCTATAAGCACATTTTGCATCACGTATATCAATAGAAACAAAAAAGAAGACCTGAGAAGGGCATAAGAAAGTGAGAAACCTGACAAATGCAGCTGAAAAGGACAGAGGGACTCTCCATGACAGCAGAGTCCAGCATGAACCTGACAGTCCCCCAATGATCACCATGATAGCAGAGGCCACCGGTGTCAGTTGTAACTTGAGAGAACCACCTGAACCAGGGTCCCCAGGGACCAGGATCCCTTCCACTGTCATCTCAGCAGTCTCAGGAAGGTACCCCTGCCTTCCTGTCCCTCATCTCTGTCCTAGAGCAGGTGAGCCAGCACCACAAAGTTAGGCCAGGCCTCCCCTCCTCCTTTGCAAGCAGCCTGGATCAGAGCTGGCCTTTGCTGAGGCCAGGAGGAGACTAGCTTGAAATTGAGATCCATGAACAGCCCTGGGAGCTGTGCCACACTGGCAGAGAAGCCAGAGGGATGGAAGTGGGTGTGGTGGCTGGAGAAGCTTCTATTCTGACCTATAAAGCAGCAAGGCTAGACTGAAGCCCAGGTAAAGGACAGGACCCTGACAGCAGTCTAAGCATGGTAAAGAAATTTCTGAATCAATCTCATGGTAGGACCTGCAGTTTAGCATTTGTTTTGGCCAGTGGCATTCCTTTTCATGTGGAAGGGAAGTATAGAAGACTGACCCTAGTCTAGCCTGCCAGGGTTTGATTTTAGGTAGCTGTGTGTTCTTGGACAGGTTTCCTGACCTCTCTGAGCCTCAGGTTCCTTGTGGTAAAATGGAGACTATCATGTATCAAACTCATGTAACTGGCCCCTCAATGAACAAATTTCAATGACCCCATATAATACTCTCCCTTAACTAATGACTTGACCTTTTGAGTTATTTCCCAGAAATAATGGATTTTCTGTAAGACAAAGGAGCCGCGATTCTGAAGGCCCCAGGCAGACTTCCAGATGCCAAGATTCACCATCCTCTACAACCTGCCCTCAGTGCACGTAGCCCCTTGTGAGATAGACCAAGACCTGCCCCAAGGCATGTGACCCTTCTTTTAAAAGCCTATGATCTCTCTTAGTCTGGGAGATGAATTTGAGGCAGCTTCTCCCATTCTCCCAACAAGATATCTGTCATATTAAAAATTCCTTTCTTCCTTGGCAATCCTTGTTGTCTCAATAATTGGATCTTTGTGCAAGGAGCAACTGGACCTAGACTGAAACTCCCTTGCAGTTTTGACAATACTCAGAGGACTGTTCTGAGAATTAAGTAAGTCAAAATGCTTAGAACCATGCCTGGCACACAGCATGCTGTTTTATACTGACAATTATCATTGTAACCCAGAGTGGTTACCCTCATAACAAAAAGCATGTAATTCTTTCTAGAGTGGATCTAGATAATGGTGACAAACTTCTCAAATAAATAGTATTCAGATAGGTCTCTGCAGAAGGAAAAAAAAAAAAACAAACCTCAAACTACTAAAGGACTGAATTATCATTTTGCTATATTCTGACTATATCAAATGCATAGTTTGGTTTGATCTACTCATAGCTAAATTATCAAAACTTAAGTTCAGGTTAGAATTTTTTTTGAAATATTTTAAGATCCTACAGGACACAAAATAATGCAGTATCTGTATTACCTAGTGTCTTATCTAATAAAAAAAAAAGTGTTTCTTTAACATATAAGAAAATGAACAGAACTGAACCAAAAGTACACACTTTTCTCCCACTACATATCGTTCTCCTCACAACAGCCAGAATGATCCTTTAAAACAGTAAATTAAATCCTATCAGCCCCTGTTTGAAACTCCTCAAGGGCTTCTTCTCATCACACATGGTGTGAAATCCAAACTCCTTCCTATGACCTGTGAGGCCTTCCCACGTGTTGCCGTGGACTCCTCTCAGACTTCCTTCTTACCTTCCAACCACACTGGCCTCATTCCTCAAAAATGTCAGGCTGTTTTATACCTGTTGTTTGTTCCCTTTGCCTGAACACTTTTCTCCATGGTCTACTCCTACACCTCATTCAGGGCACTACTCAAATGCCACCCCCTTAGAGAGGCCTCCAGGATCAACCTTGTTAAAATAGTTCTCCTACCTCCCCCTACGATCACTGCACCTCCTTATCTGACTTTACTTTTCTAGTACTTACCAACAACTCAATTAACTTGTTTATTTTATTTAATACTGCCCCACTAGACTGTCAATCTTCAGTGGCCAGAAAAATAGCTGGCACATAGAAGGGAATAAAGAAATTGTTATTAAATAAAGAAAGAAAGGAAGGAGTGATGAGAAATCTACTTTCTCGCAAGGCAACTTATTCATTCCATCTCTCAACTGAAAACTGCCTGCCTCATTCTTCATGCATTGTTCCTAGTGTTATCTTCTGGAGCAAAATACATATATATCCTCATTTGGCATGATAAATATTTATTGAGTAAATGGATGGATGGATGGATGGATGGACGGATGGATTTTGATCTCAATCTGTGATGTATCAAAATCCTTACACATTGTTCAGTTATTTTTGTTTAAGTAAATAAATTCTCAGAAACAACTACAATTCTTTTAATTATTTTGCTCCTCATCTGTCATCTCTTTATGTCATCATTTATTAATTAAAAGACATAGATTAAAAAACATTGACTATTTTCTTGGCTAGAAGGCTCCCATGGATGTTAGACCTTGGGAAAATCCTTAAATATTATCCATGTATGGAAAACTGTTACAATGATGCCTTCTCCTCACAAGTCTATAATATAGTTTACTTCTATCGAGCAAGCTTTCTAATTTCATCTCCTAAGCAGTAAAACTCTCTACCTTCTGCACAGTATCTGGTCATTGTCCCCTAAAGTTCTAGCAAATGGTCCTTACTACAACCCTGTTCTTGTCAGATATGATGCTCAACCCTCCTCCTACCTGTCTGCCTCCCACTCGTGTGCAGCCCCCATGCTCTAGCCCTGTCCTCACCTCATTGTCGCTGGTCTTTGCAAGGACATCATAAGTGCCAGATCCTCATCTCCTCCCACAGTTTCCACCCCATTCAGTGGCTGCATCAGAAGCATCGCAGGTGATCAAAGCTGCAAAACTCAACTCCAACCATTAAAAGCCTATCCACATGTCCCACCTCTCCACAGTGATGTGGAATTATTGGTTTTACAGAAAAACTAACCATGTAGAGTATTTGAAGGTGAGGTAAAAGAAGAAAGAAAAATGGTTGCAGATTTGGTCCTAAAGTCTAATCAAGAATGGTAAGGAACTCCTTCTGGAAAGTATTTCACATTACCCAGTGATGTCCTAGATGGAGGATACTGCCCAAGGCTGACACTCTTTACCCTAGAGATAGTCAATAGTGGCTAGAACACAGAGCTGTGCTTGAACTGAGGCTCCAATGCTATCCTCCCAAAACATCCCAGACATCTCCTGATATACATGTACCCACTAGTACACACACACATGCATGCACAGGCACACACACACACATCTTGCTCACTTTCTAGCCACTCAAGCACTTAGCATAATATCTGGCCCAACATAATAATGGCCAACTTTTATCATCTAACAGACCCTATGCTAAGCATTTTACAAAAATATCCTATTTAACCCTTCCAACCACACTAGGAGCAAAGCTATTACTATCCTCATTTTATAGATGAGGAAGGTTTCATGTGGTTATCTCTTTTATTTAACCAGAATCTCTAAAGAAGCTGTTACTATCCACATTTTTTATACAAGGAAATTGAAGACCAAAGAAATTAAATAACTTGAATAATCAAGGTCACCCATCTGGTCAGCATTGCAGGATGGATTCAAAACCAGGACTCATTACAATCTATGCATTGTCTTTCACAAGCTTCCTGCTTCCCAAAAGTAGCCTGCCATAAAAAATACAAAACCATACAATTTAATGATCAAAATACATTTTAAAGAAAAGAGAAGTCGATGTACCAAATCTCTGAGATGAGTTAGTTGCTATAATTGAGGATTAATTTAATAGTGAGCTTCTGCAAGCCAGCCAGAGCAAAAGTTATCAGTACTGTCCTGGTGCTATGAGTGAGTCAGCATACAACAGCTATGTAGGAGGGTTAACTTTCTGCATCTGGCACATGCTGTTTTTAGATACCTAAGAATAAATGTGCAATGTCCCGTCCTGATATATTAGATATATTAAGCACATGTATCCATGTAGAGCTCCTAGAACTAATGTATTAATACACGTAGAATATAGGGGTGATTTATGAGGGCTCACCCTTATCACAGATGCATCCCTTCTGCTGAGCATGCAAAGGGTGGAACAGTGGAGAGAGAACATCACAAAGGAAGGAACTAAAGGAAAAGAGTGATCATTTGCTAAAGTATTATTCCATCTCAACATATCTTCTCAATAGCTCTGTGAAACCAGAGTTAATAGTCACCATTTTACACTTGAGAATGTTGAAGGCCAAATAATAACTAGAACACTATTTGCCTAAATAATAACTAGAGGAAGACAATTTGAGCCCAGACCTGCCACCCCATCTCTTAGGTGTCAGAATATGGGCATGTGGTCCCCATTCTACCTCTTGCTAGTTGTGTAACTGACCCAAATCACAAAAGCTCTCTCGATATCTGAGTCATCATTTGGTAAAAGGATTCACTGGGTTGGTAGAAGGATGAAAATGAAGCAATAGGTTAAAAAAAAAAAAAAACCTCTTCAAAAAAGGAGAGCATCTCATGAATTGTAGCCTCATTACTTCCTATTCACCTTTTACAGCCTAGCTGAAGGTCATTTCCTCTGGGAAGCCTTTCCTAACCTTCTTGATGAGATTCGATCCCCTTAGTATACCTTCTCCTTTGTACGCCTTGTTAGAGTCACAATTTTCACTGATGCACTTAATGGGTGGTCTGTCCCCCTCTCCTATCTGCAGCTGCCTAAGGCAGAAACCCACCTGGTTTTGCTCAGCATGATCCTAACTGCAGTGCTTAGCCCAGTGCCTAGCATTCAGTGGGCACACGATAAACACATGTGGGTTAAATGCATCAATATATTCATATTAATATTAAGCTATACATTTTGTAATCATAAAGTTTACAATTATAATTTATAAAATTTATAACAATAAAAGTAAAAATTAACACCCTTCTTATTACCTGGGAGCCACACTTTCTAGTCATTCTAACCATCCAGAACTTAAAAGTAAAAAGAGAAAAATCTCTTTTGTGTGGAAAATGACTGTCATAAAGTCCACACACTTGACTCTTCAGGAGAGGTGTATCCACCCTCAAGCCATCATTCTGACAATCAGGAGTAAAATAAGGCAGGGGATGACAGTGGCAAGGGCACGTGACAGCTGCCCGAGTGACAGCAGAAAGCGGCAGGAGGAGGCAGAGTGTAAAAGTGCAGGCTGGCTCTCCAGCACAGCAGTCCAAAGACATTTAGTGTGGGGGCCACCATCCCAAGCACCTCCAGCATCCCCAGGAGACACCTCTCGTCACTTAGTGCAATGGCTGATGTTCCAGGAAGGGCACTGAGTCTTCCGTAAAGGGAAAATAATGTCTGAGACACTCAGTGTATAAACAAAAGGACACAGTCAGAGATCCCAGCAATGTCTGCCTGCTATAGTGAAAAATGAAAACTGTTTCAGCAGTAAATAAACTTCCCTAAAATGGAAAAGATATATGTCACTCCATGACTGCTTTGCATAATAACTGAGGCATCAGGGATACATGCTTTCGTTAGGCATAGGTTGGGACCAATTATTTGTGTTTAAACTTCCACTCTCAGAAGTCTTCACACCTCCTACTAAGGTCTTATAAGTGATTCCCCAAAACAAACTTCAGAGCACCATTATATTTTCTTATATAAATGGCCTATGTAAGAGACAATTCAGTCCTCATCTCTCCCTTCCGGCTGGGAAAACATGAACGCAGCCAGGGGTGGGGTGGGCAGCCAGGCAGTAGGGGGCAGAGGACAGGAGCAAGGTGATAAAGATAACATTATGATCATTTTCAGATTCAAATAATTTCCTATACAGAGCAGAAAAGAGTCTTCTTACCCATTGCTAGGTTCGTGGTTGAGACATCTATAACAAAACACAGATTGACAAGACAAAAGCACACAGATGTATTTAATATAAGTTTTACATGACACAAGAGGCTTCAGACATGAAGACCCAGAGCAACAGGGAAGTCTGTGTATTTTTACACTAAGTTTGATGGAGAAGTAGGTAGTCGTGGAGAAATATGACTAGAGGACAAATGATCTAATGGTAATAAACTGGGGGGAATGTAGCACAACCTATTTGTTCAGATTCTTCTTAGTGTCTCTGTGTCTTTGAAGATAAAGTTATTCCTTTTCTCTGGATATAGGGAGGATGCCTCTGGAATGAAAGTCTTATGACCTACTTTAGAAGAAGGTCAGAGAATTCTTATATGGCCTGCTTCAGGGGAGAAAGGCAAGGGGAAGGTCAAAGAGATCTTCCTGCTTCTGCTGTTTTCTCAAATACTAATGTGCCATATTTTGGGACAGCATGTCCTGAACCCCATCATCTATTTGGTACAAAAGCAAGAAAGTCTCAATGAAGGTAGAAGAGAGATTTGTTCTTGTGGTTAGAGTTCATGCATATATTCAGCTACTGTATAATATACAATATATAATATTGTCTAATATTGGGCAACTCATTTAACTACCCTATGTCTCAGTTTTTATATCTTTAATATGTGAATAGGATTTTGAGGAGAATTAAACAGCTTATATAAGTAAAGAGCAGTAGTTGGCACATAGGAAGAGCTATTTAAGTGCCAGTTATTGTTAACATTATTATTATTCAGCACCTACTCCATGTTGAGTACTGAGCTAGGCATGGCAGCCAGAGCAGGAAAGAGGACAGACATGGCAAAACAGATGATAAAAACAGTAACTAGTTTTAGATAAGGGGGAAAAGGAAATAAAAAGGTTGCTATGATACCAAAAAACAGTAGTAAGGGCAATACCTTAGTTAGAATGAGCAAGAAAAGCCTCTCTGAGGAGTAAATATTTAAAATGAGAAATCAGTTGTGCTACGACCAGAAGGAAACTTGTTCCAGGCATAAGAAGCAGTAAGACTTTGGAGGAGAAAGAAGCATGGCGTGTTCTAAGAACTATTAGGAAACCCAGTGTGACTGGAACTGAGCAGGCCAAAGGGAGAGTGGAGTCCAAGGAGAAGGGAAAAGTCAGCCCAGGAGAATGGAAATGATGACTCCTTCATCCCGGTATCAGTGCACCCCAGTTGTCACATACCCTTAGGAACACAACAGGGTCTCTGTCTGTCTCTCTCTCTCTCTCTCTCTCTCGTCTCCATTTTACGTATCTAGGAAATGTGTTAGCAATACAGGACCATACTCAGGAGTTATTATTATATTATTAACCTTCTCTCTGAGTTCCTTAAATAAATAATGCACCCTCAAAGGTACATACATGAAATAGATACTTGTGACCATTTTGTCAACATCATATTAAATCCTAGCAAGAAGAAGCTGGGGGAAAAAAACATACATCCAGCCCCTTCTATGCACCAAGTACTGTCCCAGACACTTAATAGATAGGTTAAATCATTTAATTCTCACAGCAGCTATATGAGGAACCTATCAGTATTTCCATTTTTGCAGAAAAGATATTGGGTTTAACATCAGAGATGTTAAGTAACTTGCCCAAGGTGACCCAGCTAATAAGGTAGAACTTGGATTTGAACTTAGAACTCTCTGGCTCCACTATTTATTTCAGCAATAGCTATTTATTCAATATTAAGTATTTCCCATGAGTCAGATTTCATTTAGTTAGCTCATGCCCATTTGCCTTTGACATTGGACGTGTTACCTTTCTTGTGACCAGAAGCAAAGCAGCTAAGAGCCAAAACATTGTCAGACCCAGCTGAGAGAGGCATTCATTTGTTATAAATAACAAAAGGCATCACAAGGAAGATCTATAGGAGCTACTCCACTTGGGACTTCTTTAAGAATAAATGTTTTACTATGAAAAGAGAAGTTTAGAGCTCTTGAACATCTTGCAAATAGAAAGCTAATTTGCCTTATCAATTTTTGTCCACTGTGCTTGATCCTCGGGATAATTTGTAAGCCACTGTATCACCCTCACTTATATTGTAGTCTTTTATCATATGGATGCAAGATATATTTCTTGCTGTCAAAACTAATCAAAGCATCTAAAGAAACCAAAGCAACCTTATTTACTTCCTCAGAGATCACAGCAAATGTCCTTCTGATATTTTTTTTTGTTTTTGGCTACACATCAAGGCACTTAAATTAAGGACAATATATCTTCATTTCAAATGTTGGTTGATATCTCTTAAATGTTTGCTTTTAAAAAAATGAATTCACATCTAAAGTTGGCAATAATGGGCACTGTATTATTAACAATTTAAATCAAAGTTTAATGCTTTTGACATCACAAAGACACAGATCCCACATTATAATAACCTTTGGCAAATGAATAGTAAACTAAATGTAGGCTTCTAAGACAGCCAATCCTAAAAGGTATGATACAGATGAGAGTAGTTAAATATAGCAATTATTGATATATGCTCTCGTTCCAATATAGGGGAGGGATAGAGGTTGTTTAATTTTAATGTCCCCAGAGGTTGACTTTGCTCGTAACATTTATAAAATATTGAAAGACAAGAAGTGGTACAGATGTGAATTCCGCAGTTGGTTTTTTCAGTTGCCCTTGAAAGCAGCTGCCATAAATCTTGGATGAAGCCAAATAAGGCTGATGATTTTGATCTTCAATGCATTCTTTTCTATCCTTCAAAAGGTAAATGATCCTGATGGAATTAGAGCTAAGCAGAATGGCTTTCTTCTGTGATCTGCATAGCCAATGATGCACGCTGCCATCATTAGCAAAGTGGAGCCAGTTCCCCTGTGTGGCTGTGCATGGGCACTCGGCTTGAACAGCGTTTTGAGTGAGAAAGACACTTAAACACTGAGCTCAGAAACCTTCTATTTCCCTTCCCCTCCCCTCTTGATTTTACTTCTCCCTTCTGTGTCAGCTCAGCAGAAAGCCAAAATGTGAACTGAATGTATGAGAATCAAGTACAAAGCTCCACTACCAATTTCTGAGTAGGCATTTGAAAAAGTGTCAGCAAAAGATTATTTTTCAGTCTGACTCTGAAAAGAGTACTGCAAAATGTTGCTGGAAAAGGAGAATTTAAGGCAGTCCAAGGCTTCCCTTACAGGAAATACCAGGGCCTTTCCCATTGAAACATGTAAATTGAATGAATCCTTTTCCATCCCTATGGTAAAACATAATGTCACTTTTTTAAGTCCCACTCAGTCATACATAAGACGTCGTATCCTGTCATTAGGGATGGCAATAAATGTATTTGTGTGGGTTTGCAACTCTGCTTCAGACTGCAAGGCAAACCCAGTTAAAACAACCACAGAGAGGATCATCTATCTTCATAAATTCAGTTGCAAAGAGAAATTCATCATGTTTACTGTCTTTAAGAAAGGAGCAAGTCTTGTAATAAAATGTTCTCTGGTCCAGATTCTTTATATTTATGGGGTCCTTTTCTTTCTGCCTTTCACAGAGCATGGTACATTCTAACACACTGGCTGTATCTTCATTAGCATAACATAATAAATAAGTTATGTGTCTTGGAATGAAGAACGTGCTTGGACAGGGTGAGGAAGGTGTATCTCTTCCATGGTAAGTGACATCCTTGAAAAGCTCCAGGTATAAGAAACTGCAAAGCTGAGCAATTGAACCAAAAGAAAAGCAAACGAGACAAAGGGCCTTTGTGATAAAGATATACCGCATCCTTTCCTCCTTCCTCACTCCTAAATTACAGAGAATTTTTATGGGAATGTGTTCATTTAACAGACATTTATTGAATATTAGTATGTGCCAGGCATTGTCAAAATAGGAATACAAAAATAACAAAATTGTTCAGAAACCATTTTTTTTGCTTTACTTTAAACATTTTGCTGTTGCATTCATGCACATAGACATGCACTCTCACGATATGAATCTGATCAATTTTCTAAGAGAAATGACCCAAAATAGGCTTCTAGGCTCATTGTGGTCTTTTTCTCCCTCCCTGGGCCAAAGAAAAGTGATAATAAATGTTGTAAGCCAGGAAAGTTCAAGGACTGGAAGAATGTTTCTGAGCCACCGTGGTCTGTGAGCACTTTTATGGCCCATTTGTCAGAAGCTTTGTGGGGTGTCCCTCAGCTTTGTCCTTTAAATTGTGTAATTCCATCAATTCCTACTAGTGTCCTGGAAAATTTATATTATCTTAGCTTTATTGCCTAGCTTTAAATGATTTTCTAGGAGGAAGGGTATTTTTGAATTCATGTCTAGCTTCTTTCATTTTTTTTTGTTTTTGTTTTTGTTTTTTTTGGTTTGGTATCACATTTCAAATGGGTAAAAGACTAAATTCTGGAAATTAGTGAAACAAAGTAAGGACTCTGGAGTCCAATTGCCTAGGTTTGAATTCTTTCTCTACCCTTTATTAGCTCTGAGTCCTCGGGAAAGTTTTTTTAACCTATGATAGCTCACTTTTTTTACTTGTAAATTGTGAGTACTAATTCATAACTCATAGGGTTATGATGAGAGTTAAATGAGGTAAAACTTGTAAAACACTTGGATGAATGCCTAGTACATAGCAAGTACACAATAAATAAAAACTGTAATTACAGACTGGTGAATTTAAATTTAATTCCTAATGGGAAAAAAAAAGCTTTGGGTGATTTGCAAACATTTAGTAAAATGTATGAATGCTAAGAACAATGGATACATTAGGAACAAATTTGGCAAACAAATCTCATAGGACTAGTAAATTGGAGGGTCAGGAGAGCACCGTGAATATCATGTTTTTAGACTTCCTTCCAAGTCCTTTGGGGTGGTCTCTGACAATTATCGTAACCAAAATATTCATCTCCAAACCAGAATACTTTTGAATCAAAAGATGCTCTATGTAATTATGCAGCAGGCATAAACCAGAACTTAATCAGGTAAGCTGAAACTCTCCTGTGCAAACTAGTCTAATTGGTCACCCTATCTATAACATCCTTTGGATAGTAAGGCAATGAGCTTGGGTGGTTAAGTTGACTCATGTCTAATTAAATAAACATTTTCAAAGGAGATGATTTGTGAGAACCCCTAGGTCTCTGTCCTCCCACCTGCTCTTTTTAACATCTTCATCAATGACCTGGATAAAGATACAGATAGCACATTAATCAAGTTTATAGATAGCATAGACTAGAACAGAATAGCAAATATGAGAGATGTCAGAATGCAGGTTTAAAATTATCTTTAAACTGAAATATTAAAGCAAAGTCAAATAACTTTAAAGGAATAAAATGTGAAGTCCTACTTTTAGACTTAATCAATTGCACAAATGGAATACAAAAGAGATTTACAACTCTTTATATGAATTAAAAATAAATGCCAAGGGGTTTTGGTTGACCATACACTTAATATGAACATTTAAAAGGCTGCCATGTTAGAGAGTGCATTTGCTGTGCTTTGTACCAGATAGCTCTAATAGAACCCATAGTCTAAAATTAGATAAATAAAATCAGTAGATTTTTAATTCCATAGTGAAACAAGATGACCTGTAAGGAAGTGAAGGAATGCAAGTCAGACTGGTGGTAAAGTGACTCTTGCATTGAGGAGATAGGACCAGATGATCCCTAGGGTACCTTTCAGTGAATTTCCTATGAATTCTCACATCTCATTTACACTACATCTCCCTGCCAGGTATATAAACATGTAGATCTACTAACACTGGCTAAATTTTAGGAGCTCATGAAAACCAAACCCTAGCATCTTTTCTCCCCATTTTAAGAAAGTACCCTTCCTCCAGGGGGGTCATTACTCCCTCTTCTATGTTCCCACCACACTTTGTACTTGTCTCTCTCCCTCTCAGCCCTCATCTTTACCTGAATGGTAAAGAGTCATTCTTGATCTGACTTCTACACCAAGAGGAGCTCCCTAAAAGGCAGAGCCTGGCTTCCATGCATGCGCAGCTGTTTCAAGAATTTATAGTTAGATACACAAATATAAAAATGGATGAACATGAATCTATACTCTCCTGTCTTTCCTAGAGAATACTACTCCTATTACTTTTAGAAAAAGCCCTTTTAAGAGAAAGAAAAGAAGAAATGTTAAAAGGGACTTAGGCAGCCTTCTGCTTAAAATGTCCTCTGAACCTGATATAATTCAATCTAAGTGTTCTTCTCTGTGGAATCAAAAGTTCAATCTCTCACAAATTACAAACTAATGCAACTATTTCCCCTCTATATAGAATCTCTTTTACCAAGTGAAACAAACTCATGGCCATAGGACAGCTAATGTTTCTGTTGTATTGCTTTTTAGAATTTAAAGCAATGATGATCAAACACACACTTCCCTTGGAATATCAGGAAAGGGTCACACATACACTTCCCCAGTGAGTTAGTTATTGTAGTTGTAAAAACCAAACCCTCTGCAGCCTACAGTAACACTGATTTAAGGCCCAATTCTCTGAGCACACAATATAAATCCTTCCAGCCAAATGTCCACTGATCTGGAACTAGAATCCACAAGACAATCATCTTCAAAGAATCTTATAGTGCAACTAATGTAATGCAATAAATATAAAAGACCAGCTTGCTTTTCCCTTCTTCTGCCACAGTGGAAAAAAACAACTGCAGAAAGACATGAACCAAGAACATTGCAAAATGGAGCTGGATCAGTAATGCATATACTTTTTAAATTCCACTAATTTGGATACCTGGATTTCATCTGCCTCTTCTCCAGTTGTTTTTTCAAAAGTGTTATAAAATTACACAAGTTACTAAGATACCCATATTCATGGTTTTAATGAATAGAATAATATTGATATTCAATAATATCAATTATCTATCATAGCACAATTTCTTAGGTTTGGTTACCATTAAGCATTTGTTAAACTTTCACACACCTCACCAACAAATGATTGATTTGATTATAGTTGCTTAATTTCAACTGAGCATCAGTGCAGTCCTTTTTCTACCTAGTTTTTCTTTTTTCTTTCTTTCTTTTTTCCTTTTATTAAATTCTGACCAAGAAGAAAGGGAAGTGCTTTAATCCCTCACTTATCTCTAAATAAAATGTTCAGTGATCTCAGGCAAACAATAAGTCATAAAATAGATGCAGTGATTCAGGCAGTAATCTATGGGCACATAGATCATCCTGCAATGGTACATTAATCATTACACTTAAAGACAGGGCAAGAGGGATGACATTTTTTCAATTTTTCTATTGCAACTCAGTGACATTCAAGAATTTTTAATCTGGGCCATTTCTGCAAATAGAAATGACTGTGTTTTCATCTAGAAACATTTTCCAACCATACCCTGAGCAGGATGAAAGCAACACAGAAAAGTAGAACTGTCCTGAAAACAAAAAGGTAATTTTAAATAGTTAAGAAAATGATGGGAATCACATATCTTTCCAAAAAGATGTAATTTTAAAAATAAAAATGCTCCATGACAAAATCCAGGGTCTGCCTCCTGTAAGCAATATGCTCTTGATCTAGCCACTTAAACTTCAGTGCTCAATATACTTGTCTGTTAAATGTGAATAACTGTCAACTCTGTAGTATATCAGTGAGGACACTGACCGTGTATGCAAAATCCCTAGTAATTTGCATGGCACATATTAGGCATTCAAAATATAGTCCCAATTATTATTATTTCAAAGATTTTTATCTTAGACATGCTTTGTGTTCTTAGTATAATCACCAAATGCCTCTGATTCAGCATTGGACACTGTATACAAGGATCACAGAACACCAGAAGCTGCATCATATCTGCAAGGGCGACTCTAGGCAACAGCCCCTACTGACTCCCCTTTCTCCCCACTAGAGCACACTTGTCCTCTCCATAATGGAATCTGCAACTGAATCCCAGCACTGGTACCTGTGTTTCAGTCTGATTGGTAGCTGTCAGTCTTCTAGTAAACAAAAAGTAACTCCTTTCCACAGAAAATTTGGGAACCCCAATATGCTCTATGCCTGTGGTCCCCAACCCCCAGGCTGTGGCCTGTTAGGAACCAAGCCACACAGCAGGAGGTGAGTGGCGGGCTGCAAGTGAGTGAAGCTTCATCTGTATTTACGGCAGCTCCCCATCACTGGCATCACTGCCTGAGCCTCGCCTCAACCCCTACACCTGCCCTCCCCGTGGAAAAATTGTCTTCCATGAAACTGGTCCCTGGTGCCAAAAAGGTTGGGGGCCATTGCAAACAAGTTGCTTGTTCCCAACATCAAGATGTTGGCTTGATGCTGGGTATCATGTAGATCTAACATATCAGCAAATGACTAACCTCTTCACATTGTATGGAGAGATCCCAAAATTGTGTAGATAGAGCCTATTGTAAATAGTCTATTAAAGTGAATAAGATTCCTTTTAATAGTACTTTTTACATTGCAAAATATTTATTCATTGCTTTCTAATGACACTTTAGATTATCATGTTATGTTTTTAAAAGTTAGTAAATTCAAACTACATGGTTTTGTCACCATTCTGGCTGGAATTCCAGCTTTTGGGTTAATTTCTGCCTCTTGGGAGGAATCAGAAGACCTCCGAGGCTCCTGCTTACATGGGCCATATTTGCATCTCCTAGGTCAGACCTAGAACAAGTCTGAGTTAGCCAAGCCTGAAAACTGGCCAATCATTGACTTGTTGAAGCATAAGCCATATTATTTTTTAGTTTCAAAGAGTAGAAATGGTGGAAAGCACAGCCATACCCAGGCTTTGGAGGACTCCAAGGCTCTAAGGACTTAGTGGTTGACAAAGAGGTCGTCTTGAAGATACTGAGAATGGTTGCCATGGGAAGAAGTGAGCAGTGCTGGGTAGAGCTAAAGAAGCAAAGGGAAGCTTTCAGTACTGGGGTAACTGAGGAAAAAGTTGGGCTAATTCTAGAAAGAAGATCCTACAGTGAAGTGAAATGACATGAAATAATGTATGTGACATGATTAGCACACTGTTTGACACAGAGTAAGTACTCCATAAAGAGTAGCGATGATGATGATGATATACCTAATAGACTATGAGGTCTTAAGGATTTCCAAGAATGAGGATATAGTTTATTCCTTTTCATATCCCTAATAGCTGGCTCAGTGGCTGGGAGATAGAAGATGCTCAGTTAGTGTTTATTGAGCAGAATTGACTAAAACTGAACAGAGAATTGCCACTGATAGTAAAGGTAAAGGCCAGGAGAAGAAAAATCAAAGAGTTCATGATAAAAATTAAGGTGTGTAAAAAGAAAGTGGAAGAGTAAGCATGAGGCCCCTGTTGAGGAATGTTCTAGATAAACAATGCCCACAACATAACTCAGCATTTCCTCCTTTGAGTTCCATAGTCCACAGTCACCTAAAACCAACACGAAATAAACCATTGTTTGCTTTTAAAAGTTTAAAACTGAATGTTCTCCTCAAGTAGGATGAATATTGATAATTATAAAGAAAAAGTTTTTAAAGGAGGGGTTGGGCATTCAGGAGTGTCCAACAGAGTCTGTTTTTCTGAGGCTGGCAATGATGGCTAACAAAGAAAGGATGCCCTGCCTTAATCAATTCTGAATAACTGTTCCCATTATTCACAATCATGGCAATCACTAATATTTTTGGAGGGCCAACTATGACCCAAGCCCTGTGCATAGCATAGCAACCCACACAGGTGGATGTTATTACCCTCTTTTTACAAAGGAGACAAGTGGGGCTTAGAAAGATGGCCTAATTTCTCACACAGCTAATAAGTAGAAGACTCATGTTTAGACTCAGGAATTCAGTCAAAAGACTGAATCTTAGTCACCACCATAAACCAGCAGTCTGCTATTATTCTGCCACAAAATGTGCTCATAGATTTTACTATCTGCTTTAATTTCTTTCCTGTTTCATAGGAATTGCCTTTGACCACAGGTTTTTAACCTGGGACTAGGGACTCCAGAAAGCAATAGTTAATATAGAGTGTGAATTCTCTAAAACCAAAACCAAAATGAAGACACATGAATATATTGGTGGGTGTTTTTTTCTGGGGAGAGGAAGATTTTATTGTGATAGTCATTCTCAAAGGGTGTGTGGCCCATAACCATGTTAAAAGTCACCACATTAGGACTATGCTTTCAAGAACAAAGGAGGCTTATTTTCTATCACCCTGTTATGATAATGTCTCTCTGAAAATTAGTAAGGTTAGATAAATACTAAGTATATGTGGGTGGGATCTAAATAAATTAAAGTCTATTACCACTGTCTTTATATCTCTGAATTTAAAAGTATAGGTGAAGATGAGCAAACAAAAGAGAGAAAGAAATGGCAAAAAAAAATTTTTTCAAAGAGTTGTTATTCAAGGAAAGCCAACTTTGCTAGTCTTTCTTGAAATATTGCTAATATTCTGAGAAAGAGAAGAAAACAGTTCTGCTTGTTTATTTCAATGCCCATTCCCATTTATGCAAAGAACAATTTAACCACCAGGCAAAGAAAGATAAAGACAGGAAGCTCTCTGGTGCTGCATCAACATTTTGAATCCTCTCTCTCAGCACAGGGCCAAAAAGAACCCAACTCACAACAGCTCATAGACAGAGCTGTGTACGTATCACATAGTACTGTGCAGCATTTCTACTGATGACATGAACCAGGAGCAGTGGAGTGTTGTGGCTAGTGATGGCAATAATCTTTAAAATCTACTCTCTCCTCAGCAGGATTCAACTACCAAATTGCCTGAATCACTCTCCCCAAGGTTATCAGGTATAGGTAATTGTAGACTTTTTTTTTTTTTTTCTCACTCTGGACTTTATGTCATGTAGGTGTGATATGTTCCACATCTTTCTTCCTGGCATTTTTCAATTTTCAGTTTCCCTTTGGTGAAAAAGCCCTTTTGTATCCATCCACACACTAGCAGTAACACACAAACACACACCCCCACAGCACAATTAGATATTATGTTTCTGACTATGAGGGTGCTTTTCTGTTGGCTTAAACTGCTTATCCAAGTCAGTTTCCCAATGGTACCCTGCCTCTCACTTGATTTAACACATTTGGCTTTGTAGAAAAATTATTTTCCTTTAAGAAAATCAGGAGTTTTTTCCTGGAGGCATGTTGTCAATTGTGTATTTTTTTTCCTTTGAAAAACTGGGGGATAGGGAAGCTAGACACAAGCATTTTAGTTCTTATTTTATTTGGGATCATGAGATATTTTTTTCCTTCCTGCTGAAAAAATAAGATAAAGCAATTTGGCCTTTCCAATCATACAACAACCCTGAGGTCCTGAGTTCAACCTTTCTCCAAAAAGAAAAATGTCAGGGCTGAAATGCACCCAATTTCACCTAATTTTCTGTGCCTCACTCTTCAAGAAGATGGATGGAGATGGCTTACCTCACAAAATGGGCACATTTTACTTGAGACAGTAAGAAATGTAGGCCTGTGGTTTAAGTAACTGCACCCTTCTGGGGCAGGTTTGAGGACCTCTGTGCAATTCACGTTTTATAGCTTACTAGGGCCAATTGCATAATTATACAGAGCACTTTCTATTGGCAAGATCCATTGATCTTTAAGTGTACACTTTCTGGCATCCAATAAACTCGGACGATGAGCGAGCAAGGTTTTCTGCTCCTGGAACAGTGAAGGGCTAATTAGTTGCATTTGCAGATTAATGACTTTCAACTAGAAAGGGCGAATGCAAAGGGATAAGCCACAGCCACAGTGACAGAATGCAAATAAAAGTATTTATAAGGGCAGGAGGAGGAGTGGGGGCCAGGAAGGGCCATCGATTGCTTTTACCCTGTGCACAGTGACACATTCCAATGAGGGAGGGCATTCAGCCAGCCTGGCTGCCTTCAACAAAGCTAAGGCATAAACAGAATCTGCTGATAGATACAAGCAAGGCCAGGAGTAGAGGCAGAGAAAGAAATTCTCTACAGAAAGAGCAACAGGGATTGAGGAACCTCTCTCTCTTCTCACCCCAGCCAGCCTTTGCCTTCTCTTTGTCAGAGCATCCTTTAATTTCAACTTGCTCTCCTTCCTGATCTCCCTTGCCCTCATCTCCGAGACGGTTAACTTGATAGCTGGCTAGGAAACTTTCTCCCCAGGGTACAAAATAATGTGTTGAAGTTCTCTGTTTATTCTCATTTTCCGAAGTGACATTATGTCTCTGAGTTTGTCTGTCTCATTATTATTTTTAATCCTATCTCCCACATGTGTGCAAAGTTACTATCTCATTATTTTGACTTAGTAGGTTAGTAAAAAGGTCTTTCCTCCACTCATAAAATAAAAGGAAAGAGAAGGGGAGGGGGTTACGCTGGGATAGAGATTACCGGTTCCCAGACTTCAGAATTTCGCCGACTAAAATATCTTAAATGAAATTGGGGAGATTGATGTGGGATTTTTAAAAAAAATTTTTTAGAGCCCCAAGTAATTCACTAAAAAAAAGTTATTTACCATAATAATTATGAAGAAAGGGTGCTTTAAACCCATGAAAAAGAAAGACAATCTCAGCAAGATGACCTTTAAATATACTTAGCTTGATGAAAAACACACTATCCTCTCATTATTTCTCATTTCTCCATATATTGCAAGGACAAGTTTTCTAACCAGAGTGTAGGGCTCATTGGTGTTGAATTCTTAAACTAGGAACCAGAACATGGTGTGGGAGCATAAATGTCACATCTTTGGCGCAGCCTTTCCTCATCCTAACCCCATCCCCAGGCAGGGTTATGATCCCCTCATAAATTCTCATTGCAATTCATACTTTTCTCATATTGCATTTATCACAATCACTTATCACAACTGTTATAAACATGTTTTTGTTTGCTGTCTGTTCCCCTCTTTGTCCATGCTCTGTCTCCAAGCAAGGTAGCACATACCCCAAATAGGCACCGAGATTTTTTTTAACTGGATGAACTAAAGATATTATTTTGATTTCTGCTCTGCCACTTACCAGCCAGGTGACCTTTGATAAATCATTTAATCAAGCTGTTTCTTGCCTCATCGAGCTTGTTTGGGGGATCAGACCACATGACCAAGTGAAACAGCTATGTCAATTGTAAAATTTTATGTTGCTGCAATTTACCAAGAGGAACAATGGATGTGCAAGAGTCTTCTCTTTTTCCACCTACACAATTCTATTCATTGTCTTTTGTGTTGGACTTGCCAGCTAAATTTCTCCTTCCAGTTAAAATATAACGCCAAAGTTGACCTCAAATTTCTAGGAGAGAGTAAAAAGAACACAAGACTGGACATACAGCAATCTGGTTTCTAGTTTTTGCTCTTTCACCAAATAGTCATAGCACCCACTTTGGTTCTCTGTTTCTTGATCAATAAATGACGAAATGTAAACCAATTCCAAAATTCCAGTCCGTTGGACTCATAGGAATTGTTTCATCGGATGATTATATGGGGAATAAGCACCACTTAGCAAACACTTTACTCTTTGCTATTTAATAAACATTCCTGAGCACTTGCAATTTGCTGGGCACCTTTATATAATTTAATTCACTTTAAATTATTCCAAATAAGATAACCTACCTTTTTAAAAATAAATTTAAAAACCTATTACCCCATTTTTTCAAACTACATTTGATGGTCTTTCTAGCGTGGACACCTTGAGCCATCTACCAGATCACCTTGCTTTGTTTTGTAACGTCTCCTCCAGCATTGGTAGCTTTGTGAAGACTTATTTTTTCTAAACTGATGCTACATATGAGAATAAAAAAATTGAAGTTCTTCAAATTCAATTCAACAAATATTGACTGGGTGCTATAAAAGAAAAATTGTGCGGAGTCCAGCTAAACAGGTAACGAACAATTTAATCAAGACTATTGCAATAGGGGAGAGAGATTGAACTCAACTCTGCTAAAACAAAAAGTGTGTGTGAGCTAATGGAAAAGTACTAGAGGATGTGAGGAGAGGAGTGATCAATGTGATTAGGCCATCTGTGTTTGATACTTGGCACTTAGCTAAGTTAGGCTCCTACCCTCTCACAGAAACTGGGAGAACAGGGCCCTATTGTTTTTGATGATACTTTTCAAAAGGATGGCTTCCAGGTCCTTGAGAAAGACATTCATGTTGTAACTGGCCCCCCACTGAACAAATTTCAATGACCCCTATATAATCCTCTCCCTTAATTAATTATTTGACCTTTTGGGTTGTTTCCCAGAAATGATGGATTTTCTGCAAGACAAAGGAGTTGAGATTCTGAAGTCCCCAGGGCAGACTTTCTGATGCCAGGACTCACCATACCCCGACGACCTGCCCCAAGGTATGTGGCCTCTCCTTCGAAAGCCCATGATCTCTGTTAGTCAGAGAGATGGAGTTGAGGCAGTTTCTCCCATTCTCCCAATGTTTGTCATATTAAAAATTCCTTTCTTCCTTGGCAATCCTCATTGTCTCAATAATTGGATCCTTGTGCAATGAGCAACTGGACCTAGACTGAAACCCCCTTACAGTTTTGACAACACTGTGTTGTAGAAGATTTGTATCTCAAACGGGCAGAGGAGGAATTTATAATTAGAAGTTTTCTGAAGTAATGCTCTAAAGAGAGATCAGGGGCTTGTAGTCAGGAAGAAGCTTATCTAGAGATTAGTCAAACAGAGCGGAGGGTTAAGATTTCTTGGTCAGTGCTCACAGGATTAGGTCCTGGAGACACTTCGTAGGACAGATATGGTCGCCTGCTTTCATGAAGTTTACAGTCCATTTTTTTTTATTTTCCTTTTGCCTCATCCAAAAATATTCATCATAGAGATTTGGGTACCTGTTCTATACATATAAATAAACTATATGATCATTCATCTGCATGGCCCAAATTCCAAGTGTCTAGCCAAATGTCTCCTTGTTCAGTTGGCCAGTGGTCTAAGTCTGGGTCATTTTTTCCTTCTTAATGACTATCTCAAACCAACAGAGTTTGATGGTAAGTATGGAACCAGGATCTCAGGCTTGGGTTCAACTAAATTTTTAATCAATATTTTCTCTTCTTCCTCAAATGCAGTTATAAACCACGTACCTGTTTTGCCATGATATATCCTAACTTCAGGGTCTTTTCCATTTTACTCAAATCCCTCTGCCCCTATTGCTAATCTTAAGTGTTTGCCTACCAATATTCCATCAAACTTATCAGTGACATACTGTTTTAAATGTCAGCTTCCTTTGGTGTTTTCATCTCTGTCACTTGCAAATCCAGTTGCTCCTGGTCTCAGAATCCTTTGCATACCCTGGAGCCCTCTTCTCCACCACAGCACTCTCAGCTGTACTTTAAATGGCCCCCATCTCTCTTTCATTACATTTAATCACGTGGTAAATTTAAAAGATGAGTCCAGATAAAGAAGGCTCGTTAACTTTAATGGGTCACTTTTTATATGTGGGTGAAAGGCCTTAAACCCTTGTAAATTAGGCTGGGATTTATAAACCATGACAAACGTGATGACAAATACTGATTTCCTAGCAAATTCCTTCAACACTCTATGTCTCCGTACATGATGAATTGGTAGTGCTCCTTTCTGTTAATATTTACACAAATGACTTTGGCATTGTCTTGATATGTGAACAATATACTTAAACCCATGATGAATCTCACAGATTAGGGTAGAGCCATATATTCCCCTTATTATACTGAAAAAAAATCTGACTATAATAAATATGTGCAAATACACACAGAGAATTAAAAACATACTTTATACTCTGGTTAAAAAAAATAAAAACAGACAAAGTTGAGAGGGATTCAGTGTTTCCCACATGACTGCTCAAATTACTGAGACTGTGTGGTTCTATTTCACAAATTATACCTCTGTGGTAAGATTCCTCTTCAAGAAAACTATAGAGATCAATCAGCTCCAACCATAACATCCTTAATCCTACTGTTAGACCTTTATAATTTTCTGCCACTGGTGAGTTACTGTTTGACAAGTGTTTAAATATTATACATTGTGAAGTTTAAATAAAGAAATTATTTACACAGGAATATAAAAAAAGTATATTACGAATTATATAGTTCCCGCAAACGCTTAATCATGTAGCTGAGTAGAAAACCCTTCAGGAAGTCTGGCTTCTACCATTTCACCATAATGAAGGGCACCTCAGGAAATACGCATTTAATCTCTGCAGCCGCACTTCAAGCACCTAATCTCACTTTGCAGTGCACTCTGCCACTTCTTGTCATCCAAACAAAACGCAGGTAAATGATGGAGAAGCTTAGCTTATACCCTTTACATATTTACTGGCTAGTCTACTCTTAGTAATACATGCTGTAGTGTTAGACTCAATTTCATCCTTGAGTGGCTGGCAGACAATTTGGACAGGCTTTCTGAGAAGTGGAGGATCTTTCCTTGCTTTGCCTTTGAGGAGAAGCCATTCCCTTATCTTAAGTGAATTAGTTTAAGAACTTTCCCCACTGGTCCAGTGTATCAACACATCAGCCAGGCCCGCTGCACTGATGGCTCACTTAGCTCTGTTAGCTAACAGGGAGAAAAGTCCTGTGGAAGGAGAGTCCCCTCAGCCCCACCAGGCCTGATGGCTGTGGATCCCGGTCAAACAGGGCTTCCCTCAATTCCCAAAGTAAAGTTGGTGTAATTTGCTGGATAGGAAACCAACTTGATTAATGCATCATTTTCTTCCCAACAGGGGCCGGAGCATGGGTAAAAAGGAGGCATTGCTCCCTAACCATGTCTGAGGCTACCTTTAAAAACAGAATGATTTCTAAGGTCAAGTGGGTCAGGCACAAAAGGCACTGACTGCAAGTGGTGGCAGAAACCTTCCTCCCTCTGCTAGTTGTCTAGGCTTTTACTGAAAGTCAGAAGGAGAGTAAAACTCCCCCTTGAAGTGTGATTCTCATTCTTAAAAAATGAGGGAAATCTATATATACTAACATGAAGATATCAGAAGTACAAAATTAAATTTTAAAAATCCCATTTTTAAAAAACTATATATTTGTGTATATGTATGTATATATTTTTATATATTTACATGTATGTGTATGTATGGATATGGATATGTTTGTCTATATAAAAAAAGGGCCTGGATGGATCCACTTTCAAATACCATCAGTGACTACCTTGAGGAACAGGGTTCAGGAAATAAGAAATAAGAAATCAGGGCCGGGCGCGGTGGCTCACGCCTGTAATCCTAGCACTCTGGGAGGCCGAGGTGGGCGGATCGTTTGAGCTCAGGAGTTCGAGACCAGCCTGAGCAAGAGCGAGACCCCACCTCTACCAAAAATAGAAAGAAATTATATGGACAGCTAAAAATATATATAGAAAAAATTAGCCGGGCATGGTGGCGCATGCCTGTAGTCCCAGCTACTCGGGAGGCTGAGACAGGAGGATCGCTTGAGCTCAGGAGTTTGAGGTTGCTGTGAGCTAGGCTGACGCCACGGCACTCACTCTAGCCTGGGCAACAGAGTGAGACTCTGTCTCAAAAAAAAAAAAAAAAAAAGAAATCAGGGCTTTTACTGAATTTTTGCACTGTTAGAATTTTTACAACAAGCACATAATGCCACTATCATTTTTTAAGTGTTAATAAGGAAGTAATTTCTCCCTTTTTGTTTAATTTTTTATCACACTGGGCAGTTCACACTTGGGCAGGGGGGCTCGATGTTAGACTGCAGATGGGAAAGCAGAGCCTAACATCCTTCCCTGCTTACAAACAGCGGATAATCTGACCGAAGTGGCTAAGGAACAGATTGCAAACATTAACGGGAACCTCCACGTACGTGAATTTCTAAGATGTTATTCCGAATCCTTCCCTGAGTGTCCTGATACCACTACAAACCCAGCTCTGCATGTTTTATAGCTAATGAATTAAATGCTTTTAGAGCCTGATTTTATCCCTCTCTTTTCAAAGCATGTTTTCTAAAATATAGCTCATGCTTTACTTGGCATTAGCCTATTTGTGGCTTTATGAAATATTTAAATAGTGTTTTGGGGTTTTTTTTAAAGGTATTTATGAATAAGAAAAGCAGAATAAATCCCCCAGTCCCAATTCTGCCTCAAGGCTCCCAACTATACCACCCCTCTAGATTATCAGAAAGACCTGCTCTCTGCCTTTCTGAAAGCAAAGGAAGGCCCATCATTCCGTAATTACTCTCTTGTGCAGATTGGCACAATATCAGAGCTAACACAACAGAGTACATAAAAGACCAGGTTATAACATCTCTGCTGCTGTAAATTGAAATAATAAACTTTGGCAAACACAGAGGACAGCAAATTCAATTTGACAGTCCTCTCAAAGCAGACTAAGAACAACAGAGGGAAGCTGACTAAATAGGATTAGAATCCATTTTATTTGATTATTACATCATTGGATGAGGCAACTCGTAATGCAATTCCCCTAAACTGTTAATTCAGCATTCACAAAATAATGGTAGAAATCAAATTATCATTATGTTCTATATTCAAAATCACTGATTTTCAAGCTGGAAGGGTATTTTCTAACTTCTTTAGCTTTAAGAACTCTTTCGTTAAGCAAATACTCCAGGGAAAGTCCAATATGAAAAACAGATAAACGCAAGCTTGCGCACAACGGTGAGAAAGGGAGGGCTGTGGCTGTGCTCACCTGACCCGCTCCTGCAGCTCCTGCACCTCCCTCACCCCCGGGCCCCTCTGGAAGGGCCTTCCAGGAACGCCTATGTAAAGTGACTGGTCTAGGCCATCGCCACCTTCATTTAAAAGAGGCAGACTAAATCTCCTAAGATTTCTAACTAAACATAGAGCTTGAGAAGGAGGAAGAAAGGAACACCCTATTCAGACAAAGATTCTTATTGGGAAATCAATAGTAAGTTTGTCTTTAAAGGGATTAAGTGACAATAGTTAACTTTTATTGAGCATTTGCTACCTGCCAGAAATAGTGTCACGTGCTGTATGAGCAAACATTAACACTTCTGATTTGTACAAATCCCCAGGAGGTAGGTACTATTTTTATCATCACTAAACAGATGAAAATACTTACGCTCAGAAAAATTAAATGACTAGCACAAGGTCACACAGCTGAGAAGTGGCAGAGCTATTTCCAACACAGGCATCATGGTTTGAACATCGACGTGCCCATCACTGTGCTGTTCTACCTGTGCTGCTCATGCCTGGCCACCAACACTTTTTGTTGTTGTTGTTGTTATCCAATTGCTTTACCAATGAAATGAGAGGAAGGCAACATTTTTCTGACTTTACAACATTCTGTGGGAATAACTATGCACATTTCCTACTGGAACTAATATCCCGCTCAATACCTGCAGAGGCTGCCATGACGACAGCCCCTGTTCTAATCAAACCAGCCAACAAATAGACTACTTCTATCAGGCTCCTCAAATCCAAAGCTGTGACCAAATGAGACAGGATTGCAGACACTCTAAAAGACAAGAATAAAAGCCAAAGCGGGCTTAACAACCAGGATACACACCTTCTAAGAGCAGGAAAAAATAAGGACAGATCGAGCTGGGGTATTTGGGGACAAAAACAGACATGGATAAATAGAGATGGGAAGAGACATCCAAGGACCAAGTCACAAATAATCCTAGCAGGGGTCAGAGCAGACGAACTAAGTGTGAGTCAGCAATGAAGTACAGTCATCAGGATAAAAAGGAAAATCATTGTGAAATGCCCTGGGAGGAGTGTGACTTGCAAGGACTCTAAAATAAGCCTTCCAGTGTTCTATTCATCAGCTTATACCTTAAATGTGTTCTGTGTCGGTACTGGCCATTACATTTTTTAAATAATGGAGAGAAAATAGATAAAAGCCAAAAAAGCAAAGCAAAGTTGACTAGAAAGAGGACAAAGAGTTCTTTGGAGAAAGATTAAAATTTCTAGTATTGCTTAACATGCATGAGAGAATACTGAAAAGGAAAATAAAAGATTTCAACGGTACAAAATAATTCCTACAAGAGAATGCTAACCACTTGTTCTTTGTTTACACAAAAGAATTCATTTATTATAACCTGAACTTTTGCACCCCCATAATAAGCTGAAATGAAAAAAAGAAAAAGAAAAAAAAAAGAATTCATTCATTGGTTCATTGGACAAATATTTATCAAGTACCTACTATGTGCTGAGGATAGGAATGTGGAAAACACTTCTAATTTGTGTCCTGAAAGGACTTCACAGTCTAATGAAGAGCCAGACATGTAAATAAATAACTAACCTTGCAATGTGATAGGTACTGTAATAGAGGCGTATATGAAGAACAAAGGTATACCAGGAAGTGGTAAACCCTATGGCAGGGGGTGGGGGGAGCAGATAAACAGTCTTAAAGGAAGAGTGGGAGGTTTTTCAGAAATTAAAGGAAGGGAAGAGGATTCCAGACAGAGGGAATAGTATGTGCAAAGGCAGGAAGATAGGAAACTGTCTAGCATATTCAGGGACTTGCAATGAGTTCAACAAAGCTGGAGATTGGAGTATAAGAAGAGAAAAGCAGGAGATAAGCCAGGCTGGGGTTAGACGATGGAGGAGCTTTTAGGTGCACTAATATGCTGGGCTTATATCCAGCTAGTTACAATGTCTTGTTACAAAATCAAAATACTTCCACTTCAATTGGAATGGGCCCCTGGGTTGCCATCCTCCACTCTAGACATACCTTTCAGCCCTCCTTACAATCCAGCAACTAAAGGGTACTGCCTGGGACTGGCCAGTCCTCCCCAGTTCTATACCAGTGTCCATTTTGATGCCATGATGGTTTTAAATATTCAGTATCACCCCTGCTAACATTTGGGGATTTTATCTATAGGTGAAAGGGAAACACTGAAGAGTTTCAAGCAAAGATGTCACATGATCAGAATGACGTAAGTTTTTAAAAAATTGTCAAAGTAGCCAAAAAGGAGTAAAGTCTCTCTCCATGGAGACATTTTATTTTATTTTATTTTTTTTTTTTTATTTCATCTTGTTATGGGGGATACAGAATTTCAGGTTACATACGTTGCTCCTGTACCACCTTTCCCCCCAAGCCAGAGCTCCAGGCGTGTCTGTTCCCCAGGTCATGCACATTGCACCCATCTCCATGGAGATATTTTAAAAGATACACAACTTTTTACTCTGTGGATGGTTTCAATGTTGCTTGGCCTATGGGTGACTGGATGAGATGACTCCAATGGGGTTTTCACGTCATTTATGAGACTATGTCATGGTCAAACATTGTGGAAACACTGCTGGTTAAAGTTCCCTGTCCCCCACATCTCTGAGGGTGAAGAAAAAGGTGAGAGAGCTGGCTGGGAGTAGGCTTCTTTGAGTGACAACCTCTATCTCATAAGCTAAAAAGGCTGCAGACATTGTTTAGTGTTGAAATTCTTTTCACGCTGGTGGGGGAGGTAACCCCAGGCAGCAGGTAACCCCCAGCAGCGGACTTTTTGTTCCAGAACTCTCCACACTGTTGCCCTCTCTTCACCAGAGAGACCAGCTACAGGGCTGGAGCAAGGTGCCCACTTTACATTTGCAGGTGATGACAAGCGTGCAGGAACCCCCAAGGGGAGCAAAGAACTCCAAGACCACCCAGGAAAACAAGAAACTGCAAAAGAATCAGAACCCACCTTTCATCTCTGAATCCCACCACTTAAGCTGAATTTTTCCAAATGCACCATATTTCACCCACATTCAATCGTTTCTAAATGATATTGTAAAAAATAAAACCTCAGCTTTTTCTTTTTAAAAACATTTGCATTTCTTGGTAAATCACATGACCCTAGTCCTGAATTATCCCCTGCTCATTTTTTCTCATCTTTCAGTTACCTGCTGATCTACTACTGTGCAAGCGTTTTTCTCCTCATTTACTGAGGATACCACTTTCTTTTTCTTCTTCTTCTTTTTTTCTCCTAATGCTCACCTAATTAACAGTCAAGCAGCTTTTCGTATAAAATCTCTAAGC
The DNA here is from genome assembly GCF_041146395.1 of Eulemur rufifrons. Taxonomy (NCBI): domain Eukaryota; kingdom Metazoa; phylum Chordata; class Mammalia; order Primates; family Lemuridae; genus Eulemur; species Eulemur rufifrons. Next base: position 245,812,644 of record NC_090989.1, read on the forward strand.
TTTAAAATTTTCCTACTGATTAGAAGTTTAAAGAAAAGAGCTGTTGAGTTTCAAAAATTCTTTTTCCAAGAGTTTTACGTGCTCAACCATCAGACCATCCATCATGAATTAGGCCAGTGTGAGCAGCTGCCTCTAAAATTCCCAGACACTGGGAGATCTGTGTTCCCTGAGATGATCACTGGATGTTTAAAGGTCAAGGTCCTTTAAGTCCATGCTATGGCCATCTAAGCTTAATCACAGGTAACACAATGAAGTGATCTTCAGAAAAGCCCAATTCTTTCTTTTTTTTTTTTTTTTCCTGAGACAGGGTCTCACTCTGCCACCTGGGCTAGAGTACAGTGGCGTCAACCTAGCTCACTGCAACCTCCAACTTCTGGGCTCAAGAGATCCTCCTTCCTCAGCCTCCCCAGTAGCTGGGACTACAAGGCGTGAAACACCACACCCAGCTAATTTTTTCTATTTTTAGTAAAGACAAGGTCTTGCTCTTGCTCAGGCTGGTCTCGAACTCCTGATCTCAAGCTATCCTCCTGCCTTGGCCTCCCAGAGTGCTAGGACTACAGGCGTGAGCCACCATGCTCAGCCAAGAAAAGCCCAATTTTTTTAAGCCCTTTTTATCATGCTCTCCTTAAGAGTTTGAAGAAGCCATGTTTTCAATGGCTTTATTAATTCATTCAACAATTATTTATTGAACACCTACTAGGTGCTAAGCACTGAACTAGGTGCTGGAATATAAAGGTGGGCAGAAGATATATACGGTCCTCCACCTAATGGAGTGTATACTCTCTAGCAACAATTCTTAACCTTGGTTGCATATTGGAATCTGCCAGAGAACTTTGACAATTCCCAATGCACAGCCAACCCCAGACCAACTAAATCAACCCCCCAGAGATAAGGTCCATACAAAGTCCCCAAATGACTCCAAAGTATAGCCAAGGTTGAGAAGTAGACACATCAATCAAATAATTATACAAACAGATGTAAAATTATAACATTAATAAAAACTGTAAAGAATCTGTCACACTCTAAGAAAGCTTCAGTGCCATTCATTTATAAATACAACCAAAATTTGTTGATCACCTGCTACCCATCAAAAGCTACAAGGGTAACATGACTATGAGCCATACCCAAAGAAACGTTGGCCATCCTGGTTTTTCTTCATTTTAATGGGCCAGAGCTGAGCACTGAGCACGTGGGGATTTCTGGTCATTTCCACCTGCTCCACCAGAGGAGCAGAGAGAGGTCAACCCACCTCATTCACACCAAGAAGGCACATGGACCATAAGGCACAAGAAAAAGTGAGAGCCAGACCCTCCTAAATGCTGGCAGGATATCCGAACAAGGCCACTTGATTGAAATTCAGTGCTTAGGGGACCAACTGGAGTAGTGGTATGATAATTTGGACAATAGATGTCCAAGGAAGAGGAAAGATCCACTAGGTCTGTTTGCAGATTTAAAGAGGAAAATAAATTCTGTAAGGCTCTAAGCAAGATTGTCTGGGATTTGCTAAGGGATATGTGCAGAATCCTTATATAATGAGCTTCTTTAAATAAACAAACAGCATTCTGGCTTTACAAAAGCTTCTGGGTACTGGAAAGGTTATTCAAAAATAAGAGAGGTGGTGATTTAGCCTCACTATTGCTGCTGGGAATGGCCTTCCAGATTTGAATGTCCTGCTGCTCTCACTTGTTTGAAGCATCATCCTTCAAGAGGATGCATTTTTTTTTTCTTGTTTCATTTTGTGATTTTTTAAAGCAAAAAAAATTCCTCTGGCATCATTCATTTGATTTATACTGAATCAGATGGAATTATACCTAGGAAACCTCTTATTAGTTGATTTTATTCTACTCTCCATTTTTTGACCTTTAGGTACCTTTAAGTTGTAAACCTGACTTCAAACAGGTCACTACAGCTATCATCTAAATGTCACAAAGCAGGTAATGTTCAATATTAAAGATCAATGATACATACACAAATACATATCTCTAAAGAAAAGTCCTTTTTCAAAGTCTTTTACCATCCAATTTTTAATTACCTAATGACAATATCATATTTTCTTAAACCTGTACTCAAAAACGCTCTAAGAAGTAAAATGGACTGAGAATTTGCCATGCTTCCTAAGATCCCAAGAAGAGAGTAGCTACGATTGGATTTTATTCCAAAAGGGAAGAAAGCTTTATTTTTAATAAGTACAGAAGATTTGGATTTAATTTAAACAGAGTACAAAATCCACATTGTGAACTTACTAGCTTTTTTCTGATGCCACATCATTTGCCTGTCCCATGAAGGATTAGACTCTAAGTCTGATTTTCTGAAGACTGATGCAAAACAGAACCCAGAAGCTTTGTGTGATCATGCTGTTAGTCAAGACTTATCATTCATATAAATCCTCTCTTTATTTTCAATTTAATAAATAAATGTGGAAACTGGGGCAAAAGGAAAATAAGATGAATCTGTGAGTAAGGTTAGTACCCAAAGCTCATGCTATAAGTTTCTATGCTAATGGTAAAGCCTTAGGCACAGAGCTTTCTAGGAATTTGCCAAGTCTGTAAGGTAATACTTGGCAGGGTTTCCCTCAGGCCATTAAAGTCCTGTCTGTTCTACTAAAAGAGCTTGAAGCACTCTCCTGCCATGTCATTTAATGCCCCTACCATCACAAGCTCAATGCTCAGTTTTGCTATCTTAAAACAACCCAACCCAATGCTTTTCATTATAACATGTAGTCAGCTAGACCGTGAGCCAAAATTGTATCCTCCAAAATACAATTTATGAATGATATGTAATGTGGTTAACATGTATCACAAATACCAAGCCAATTTACCAATCTTTATAACAGTGTTCCATTCTAATGATTTTGGAATCGTCATAAAAGGCATTTGTACCTCAGGCATCTTTTATAAAGCAATATCTAACCAATGTATATAAATTTTTTTAAAAACACAGGGCTTGGCTAGAATTTCACAAAGGACTGTATCTCCAAAGTATAAAAAAAAACTATAATAAAGCAAAACATTTCACAGGACAAACCAAATCAGAGCTATTAAACTAAAAACACAAAAGTCAAACTGCAAAACTATTATATTAATACATAAGATTCTTTTTTTTTTGAGACAGAGTCTTGCTCTGTTACCTGGGCTTGAGTACCGTGGCATCAGCCTAGCTCACAGCAACCTCAAACTCCTGGGCTTAAAAAATCCTCCTGCCTCAGCTTCCCAAGTAGCTGGGAATATAGGGGAGTGCCACCACAACCAGCTGATTTTTTTCTATTGTTAGTAGCGACGAGGTCTTGTTCTTGCTCAGGCTGGTCTCAAACTCCTGACCTCAAGCCATCCTCCCGCCTTGGTCTCCCAGAGTGCTGGGATTACAGGCGTGAGCCACCACACCTGGCCCAGATTCTTCCATTTTTCCTTCCATTTTTTTTCCTGGGGACATGTTTTACATAACTTGATCATGTATGGCCGTGTAACCTACACTTAAATTTAAAGTTCTTCCTTTTAAGGTAGAACAACTTCATTCAGAACACAAAATCATAATCCCTTAAAAGTTGATCTCATAGAAGTAGAGAGTAGAATGATAGTTACCAGAGATTGGGGAGCGTAGGAGGGGTGAAGATGGAAAGAGGTCAGTCAACAGGTACAAAGTTACAGTAAGATAAAAGAGATAAGTTTTGGTGTTCTATCACATAGTAGGTTGCTATAGCTGACAACAATGCATTATATATTTCAAGATAGCTAGAAAAGATCTTGACAGTTATCACCCCAAAGAAATTACAAAGGTTTGAGGTGGCAGATATGTTAACTACCCTGATTTGATCATTATACAATTTATACACATATTGAAACATCACACTGTACCCCATAAACATGTATAATTATTATGTGCCAATTAGAAAAAAAAAGTTTTTTAATTCATAAGACAATTTTTTTCTAAGAACAAGGAGCTCTCAGTCAGCCCACGTACCCACAACCCTTGAAAAACAGTCACTGACATGAGACTTGGCTAGTTTAAGACGTAGCACCATTTGCCTTTCTCATTTCCCAATTGTCTCAACATTTGGCTTACAGAAAACAAACCAGACATATTTAGTGGACTTGATTAAACAAACCACTACATGAAGAATTCTGACTCAATGATACTTTTATAAATTCAGCCTAAAATTAAAACAAAATAATATGCATTAAGACAGAGTTTTAAAAATTAAATTAAATTTTAAAAGACAGGGTTGGACTTTTATGGAAGTTTGGAGTCAAATATGCCAAGCTTATTTATCCAGAGATATAATATTTGAAAAGTCTTGAAACTAAAAGAATAATAAAAAAAAAAATTCCAGTCAGCATTTCTCAGGCAGGAGAGGTACACAACACAGAAGTGATAACCCTCCTCTCTCAGGATCACTGAGAATGTTCTCTTCCTTCCAAGTACATTCCACTTTACCAAACCCTAGGGAGGGTCTTATACAGCAACAGCAACCTGCTCTAAAGCGATTTTTCACTGAGACAGCTACTTTAGAGAGATGTTGCAGCACTGACCCTCAGGAAGGGAAGTCATTGAGTATGGATGGGGAAGCATAAAACTTTCCTTTTTACAGTAGAGTCAAGGCCTAGATATCTGAATGTCTTAAGATAATAATCAACATGTATTATATACTCGGAGCACTCTGGTCTATTGAGAAACATTAACTAAAAAAAAAAAAAATAGAAAAATAAATGTGCTTAGAATTCTGCACATGGAAGCAAAAGCAGACAAAGAATCCAAAAAATAATAGTTTCTGTGTGCCAGGCATTTTGTCCAATATGCTAGGTATCCTCTGCTTACCTCTCCGGGTTCACTGTCCACCCTTTTCCAGCCTACTCAGTGGCCTGGGAGAGACTAACCCAAATGGACTGCATCAATGGGCACCCTCGCCCTCTGACTTTCAGCTGGTTTCTGCCAATGGGAGTAAGGGTCAGGAGATGGGGTGGGGACATGGGGGAGAGTGGGAGGAAGAAGCTGGGGGAGGGTATAAAATAATAAAGTGAATAGGGATCAAATTAGAAAGATGGAGAGACCAAATCAGAAAGATGAATTAAATATGATGCTGAGAGCCTAAGGGAGGCAATTAAAGCAAAGGATGAGAAACTCAGGAGGGTGGGCTTGGCTTTCCTGGGGAGAGACAAGGCCCAGCAAGAAGAGATCTCACAAACAGAACTGCTCAGGCTGTGTTGCACAAAGGGCAGGACTCTGCATGTGGATTCCTGTGCCTGAATGCCACTGTGAGGGTTATAGTCTCAAAAGGATTTGGTTGGGGTGTCTCCATTTTCAGCGCTAAGTCTTTATGAGCCTCCTAGAGCTGCTTTTCACATGGCCTAAGAAGACTTGTTAGAGGTCATAGTTTAAAAGAAGCATTTCTCTATCTCCAGGTGTAGAAAGAGAGCAAGAATAAATGGTTCATGAATCTGCTGCAGTGCCACACTTCAAGTATTTCATTTTAATACAATCCATTTAGGGAAGAGATGAAGGAATCAGTAGGTCATTAAGACCAGAAATATTTAAATGTTTTAATGTGACTAGAGATATAAATCCATACTGTACTTACTCCCTGATTTCTTCCATTCACCCGAAACCCTTCTTATTATTCAAAAGTGCTCACCCAGTTCTTCCTTATGAAGGAAAATATCTAGTGTAAAGGACTATTACATATTTCTACCATACTCCCCTAAACTTGAATGATAAGCAATTGTGTTTCTCCCCCACCCCGGATGTGCATATGAAGTCTAGCAAATAAGAACATAAAATAGTGACAGGAAGAAAACAAACCAAAGCTAAAATTGTCAGTGGAACTGATTAGCATATGTATAAGAGACACTTGTACAGATGTGGGATGCTTTCTTTAGAATGTAAGTTCTCAGAGCAGTGATGCTTAATCATTTTTGGAGCTGTGACATCTTACCATCATTTATTTGCTTTTTATGATCATCACCAACCTCCTCCCAAAAGCATATTTTTAAATGAGAAGGAATAATTTTATTCTCAAGCATTTGCTTTTATTTTTACTCTCCCTGAGAATCACCCCAGAGGACCATACCAGTCAGTACAGTTATCAGTGGCTAAGACTCCAGAGGCCTTTGCACTTTGCCTTTTTTCTTTCCTATGGTGGATATTTAATAATCCACTGGCCACAGAAAAGAGTGTAGACAGAAAGAAGACAGCTGGAGAGAGAGTTATTTCTATAAGAATCTTCCAAAGTTTTTGAATAGAAGATTTTGAAATAGACCTAGAAAGGCAGGTGAGGGGGTGTTGCCATGTTTTTTTCCACATACACTTGTCTCCCATTCCGTGTAAGTAAATGTTATGAGTGCTGAGAATCAATCTCCACAGATCTCGGTGATTCACCTCATTGAAAACTCCATTGTGCTAAGCCGTTTCGTAGGCTTTATTGATTATTTGTGTGACTGTGAAAGAAAAGCAGCCATATACAGAACCTTTGATTTTGCAATTTGTTTTTAGCCAAGGCTTAATTCTTCCTATAGGATTTTATTAGAAACTCTCAGTATGGGCCAAAATGCAGGACATGATACAGAGTAACTCATTCCTCCGAAAGAAAGCAGGTAATTTTAAACAGGTTTCTTAGAATCAGCCAGAAGGGATATTTTGGTTGCATAGGAATAAGTCATCCATAAATGTAACTTGAGACCAACACTACACTATATTTCTTCCAATAAATTTTAAGTTTTCATTAATCTTCAAGACCCTTCTGCCAGGCGTATAGCCACCAGATGTTTATTGCAGTTATCTAACAAAGGTGAGGAAAGAAGAAATGTCAAGTGCTAGATCATGTAACAAGACAAAACACCCATCGCCTTGACTGTTTCTATCCCTGCTTTCCAGTGATTCTTTTCTTTCCATAGCAGACTGATAGATCTCCAAAGGGACAAAGTATAACTTCATCAGGGAAGTGAAGCCTCAAAAAGATACCAGTGTACAACACTGATGAAATCACTGTAAGATTTACCCTGGAGCTAGAGAGGGAACACAAGGCCACTCCACACACCAACCCACATACTGGCATATCTCAACCCACAGACTGAGAAACACTTGTCTACCCATTCCAAAGCAAGGGCTCCATTTGGCCCTTAGGAGGAGAACCCTGTAGGAGAGAAAAAGCCTTTTGATTTTCCTGGTTGTTTGCACAAACTGGCTAACCAGTCTGATCCAAATCATTGACTTTATAATTCCAAATAGATTAAGATCAATTCTGGCTTTTATCTACAGAATTATACATACAGAATTTTATCTACAGAATTATGTATACAACCAACACATCCGCTTCTCTCCTTGGGAAAAAAAAATCTTCAAATCCTTTCAAAATACACTTGGTGTTTTAGTCCTAACAAAATACAGAAACAGACAAGGCATTATAATATCACTGCAGAGTAGATGCTTAAATTCCATTCCAGAAATGTCATCTCTGCGTATCATATTTCTGGTTGAGAGCTACATCAGCCTAGTCACAATCATGCCACCAAGACAAAGAGCAAGGGAAAGGGTGGGGCTGAAAGACAGGAAAGGAAGCTCCAACTAATATAATGAAAAAGGAATAACCTTACAGCTAAACAGTTTACTTTTCAAAGGCAGCACAAGGGCAAAATGCTTTGTGCAAAGAGAAAATTAGTTTCCAAAGTATATGCATTCTATAAAGAGCCAAGTTAATTATTCAAAGCAGAGGCCCATGAATTCCCACAATTTAGTCATTCTATTCTGACAAATTCAGGCCCAGCGAGCTGCTTCTTATCACTAAGACTTTGATAATTGGCTTAGACATATCAAATAAACTTTCTGGAGAATTCAGTCATAAGCAGGTATGACATCCTAATAGGGGTTTTATTAGGCCTTTCTCTGTGCAGTAATGTATTAGCAATCACTGTGACATTTTCTGCTCTGGGGGGTTTTGGCCTTGCTCATTTTTTACACTTGCTAGAAAATAAATTTATTCACGGTAGAGATCTAATCCAATACACTACTCTGTTTACTCTGGTTTCTAAAGGAACAGGCCTCTCAGAATTAATGAAAAGTGACATATACATCATAGAAGAAAATGCACTGTCTTCAGCCAGGCATAACTGAATAGCAAGAATCCCCTTTGGAGTCTACAAACTTGGGAATTCAGTCAGTACGGCCTTCCCTGGTCACACTTTTGTCTCCCCTTCCATCTAAGGGGAAAGAAAATAGCCAATAGCATGTGTGGATTAAATTTCTCCTCTTTAGCAGCAATTGTAGCTTAAAATAAATTTCCCGGAGAAAATGTCTGTTGGGTATTACCTGGTATGCTACAATTTGCTCCTCTGCATTTAATATTCCTGACAACCAAAATAATTTTGAAGTCTCATTACTGTATATTTACATATTGAAAGTGAAGCTATTATTTGGGTGGAGAATAGTTTGGAATAAAAAAGGAGCTTACACTCTGTCCCTCCCTTGTCCTATAGCAAGGGACAGTGAAATGGATGGTGAAACTCAGCATCTTCCTATAAAATTTCATTCTCTTGATTTCTGTGAGAATATCACTCACAGAAAGACATATAAAACACCATCAAGGTAGTAGTAGTTTGGTCAGAGTGAAGAACGTGCTCAGATAATATTACTTTTTTTTTTTTTTTTTTTTTTGAGACAAAGTCTCACTCTGTTGCCCAGGCTAGAGTGAGTGCCGTGACATCAGCCTAACTCACAATAACCTCAAATTCCTAGGCTCAAGTGATCCTCCTGCCTCAGCCTCTCGAGTAGCTGGGACTACAGGCATGCGCCACCATGCCCAGCTAATTGTTTATTTCTATTTTTAGTGGCCCGGCTAAGTTTTTCTATTTTTAATAGAGATGGGGTCTCACCCTTGCTCAGGCTGGTCTCAAACTCCTGACCTCAAGTAATCCTCCTGCCTCAGCCTCCCAGAATGCTAGGATTACAGGTGTGAGCCACCACTCCCAGCCTTAATTTACTTTTATCATATAACAAAGCAGCATCAACAGAGGTCATATATGTGAAATCTCTATAATTTAATACTTGATATTTTACCACCAACTTCCCACTTTTCATGTTAATGAGAACAAAATTGATATGGAAAAACACATTAAAAAATCTAAGTAACTCATTTTAACTATTTGTTTTCTATCTTCTCCCATATCTAAGCTGTTTTTGGCCTTATAGATGTTACAATTCAGAAGCACTGTCAAGATTTAGAGTCCCCTCAAAATACCTCCTTGACTTGCTAGATGATGCCTGAAGTTTCACAGTTAAACCTTTAATATGATGCTTTTTTCAGTGTTAAAATTATCTTTGTGAAAGACACTATGCTAAAGTTTGATCAATTATTTACCATAATGAAGGGGGTTACCATTTTACAGATGAAAAAACTTAATCTCAGAAAAATTTAATATCCAGCCAATGATTACACAGCTAGGAAGGCTAGCATTAGAACCCACATGTCTGGTAATGGAAGCAATGCTTATATAATATTCATATACTTTCAGAGAGAAAAGGAACAATGATGATGCCACCTTATTGACTGCATATTCTGAGCTAGGTACTGTGCTAGGCATTTTTCATATATGGCCTTACTAAATTCTTACACCCACCCTTGAGATAAATATTATTAATTTTGTGTTACCCATGAGAAAACTAAATCTTAGAGAAGCTATATAACATGTAAAAGTACACATAGCTGTGCTATGTAAATATAAAAGCAAGTACACACACTGAGATTCAAATCCAGAGGCTGTGCCCATTCCACAGACATGGCCACAAGAGCTCTTGGCATCTGATGGGTTAAAATAGTATCTGTGGTAGAAAGAATAATGCCCCCTCCCCAACGATGTCTACATATCTAATCTTCAGAATCCGTAAATATGTTAGATCTCATGGCAAAGGAGAATTAAGGTTGCAGGTAGGATTAAAGTTGCTAATCAGCTGACCCTGAGAAGGGAGATTATCCTGTACCATTCAAGTGGGCCCAGTGTAATCACAAGGGTCTTCAGTGGGAAAGGGAGGCAGAAGGAGAGTACCAGAGAGATGGCAACATGACGCTGTTGGCTTTGAGGACGGCAATGAGCCAAGGAATACAGCCTCAAGAAGATGGAAAAGACAAAGAAAACGATTTTCCCTTGAGTCCCCAAAGGAATGCAGCCCTGCAAAAACTTTGATTTTAGCCCATTGAGACTCATCTAGGACTTCTGACCTCCACAGCTATAGGCTAATGAATCTGTGTGGTTTTAAGCCACTATTTTGTGGTAATTTGTTACACCAGCAATAAGAAACTAATCCAGGATCCCTCCAAGTTAGAGAAAGAGCAGAGACTTACATCACAATTGGGCTAGGGTTATCCCTATCAAAATTAACTGAGTGACTGACACATACATCATGGGAATTTGGGTGGAGGGGGCTGATGGGTTTGTGTGACCTGGGGATATGGAACAGAGACATGACCTCTGACAAAGAACAAATTCTGTATCCTATTTGGTGCAGGTGGAAGACTGGGCAATGCAGATGCTGCACAGTTAGGCAGATGAAAAGCTGACTCTCTGGAAGTCATTTGTGGCAGACACCCTTGGTTTCCCATTCCTCCCCTTCTCCCTTGCTTTACAGAAACTCAATTCAGGTTGGCTCTCTCAGGCAGCCAAGTACGTCAGACGAGGTGGCCACACCCAGTGCTCAGTGGATGACTCTTGATTAATCTCAGCTAATTGTGTTAGTTCCATTCCTCTTACCAGGAAGTGGTTTAGAAGAGAGTATTCAACATCCTGATGTGAGGCAGAAAATAAGGTTTTCCCTTATTCTTCAAAGCAGCCATAAGGAAGGGCCATTTCTCTTCTGGCTTTGGATACTGGCCTCTGCTTGGAGCTGCTGCAGAAAGCGGGCATACTTTCAGAGACAAGCCTGACAACAGAAGCCAATAGACTGTGAATGACAGAGTAGAAAAATGGAAAGAATCTGGGTCCGTGATGATGTTATTGAGCCACTGAATTAGCCAACCCTGGAACTTGCCTAATTCTAAACTACTTTTTCATGAGATAATAAATGGCCCTTATTGTTTAAGTCAGTTGAGTTGAGATTCTCAATTACTTGCAACAGAAAGCATCCTAAATGATGCAACAGAAAGTAAATGTGTCATTAGTCTTTGTGCAATATTTATTGTGCGTGGTTTATTTCCCCTTCCTGTCCTGGACAACTGTCGAGCTGTTCCCAGTGGAAAGGAATCATCATTACAGCTGACCTCATTAAAAGATGATGCATCATTTTGTTAGGACTATTTAGTTCTTCGATTAAAGCTTCACCTCTAAGATTTCCCATTCTTAAAGGTTTGGATTCATTCAGTAATTTTGAAAGCAAAATCTCCATTGAGATTGATATCTATTAGAGGTAAGAGTGAGATTTAAGTACCAATAGATGACATTTAGTCAAGGAACCAAAAATGCCTACTCGTACTCAATATTCTGCTAGGTTCTGAGGTTATATGTGCTCAAGCATCAATGGCAAAAGAAAGAAAAGTCTTACTTCTTTGTTCATTGGGCTTAGGCCCCCAACCCCCAATATAAAACTATTTGGTAAACTGAGCAGAACTCCTTGGCTTGGGAACAGGAGCCTAAGAGGAGTTTCCAAAGCCGAACCCCACTTCCAGCCTTCCATTTGGGAAAAAAAATTGAAGAGATCAGTGTTACCAGGTACACACAAGTGAGAGAAAAAAAGTGAATATTAGGTGGCCTGAGCCTGTAGGAGGTAGGCTGGCCATATTGCAATGAAGCCACATAAAAGACAAAAACAGAAGAGGGTCACAACTATGAAACTGATCTTTTTAATGGAGAGAAATCCATTGGACCCCATAAACATGGCCTCAGCAGTGTCATGAAATCTGACCAATAAAATTAGCAATACTTCTTTCAGGGGGAGGGACAAGCAAATGTAAAATGGGAAGCTCGCAGAGGGCTACAAGAAAAGTTCCATGTCAGACAGCCTAGTAGCTAGTCTTTGAAATATCTAAGGCTTTCCTCTCATAAAATGGTCAATATTGTACTACTCTTAAAACTTAATGCAAGCTTCATTCATAGCTGATTTTTACTTTACCCTATGGCTTGTATCTTCTCTTATGAACTATTATATTTATAAGCATTTATTTCCCATGCCTCTACTAAAAAGTGAAAAATCATAATCACAACCAAGTTCAGACAACATGCGGAATAATAATGCAGTTAAAAATCCTTACTGGAGTGCCACCTCATTATACACAGATGTTGTCTATATAGTGGCTAGCATACTCATGGGATAAAACAGCTGGGCTTACTGATTTTTTGGCAAAACTTCACTTTGGGGGATTTGGTGGGGATTTTTTGGCCTCTACAGCTTCAAGTATCCCAAAATTTGCTAGTGTGGAGTTTGAACTCTATCCTAAACCATAAAAGAGGCTTCAAAGAAACTGGCCTCCTCCCTCAGATTTCACCAACCACATCAGGCTCTTTCCCTAATGTCCATGAAAGCTCATTTTCTCATTTCCACTTTTCTTTTCATTACAGTCTTTACATAGGCTATTGGCTAAAATGAATTTTTCCACCTTTGCATGCAAATTATTCCTCAATCTTTTGTAACTTATCTTTCTAGATTTATATTATATTCCTGAAGACTGCTCCAGCCAAATGATTTTTTTTGACATGCCATATTATATCCTATAAATAGCTTCTGTGTTACTACTTCTGTGGTTTTTCTCATTCTGTTCTTTTTTTTTTTTTTTTTTTGAGACAGAGTCTCACTCTGTTGCCCAGGCTAGAGTGAGTGCCGTGGCGTTAGCCTAGCTCACAGCAACCTCAAACTCCTGAGCTCAAGGGATCCTCCTGTCTCAGCCTCCCGAGTAGCTGCGACTACAGGCATGCGCCACCATGCCCGGCTAATTTTTTCTATATAGATTTTTAGCTGTCCAGATCATTTCTTTCTATTTTTAGTAGAGATGGGGTCTCGCTCTTGCTCAGGCTGGTCTCGAACTCCTGAGCTCAAACGATCCGCCCACCTCGGCCTCCCAGAGTGCTAGGATTACAGGCGTGAGCCACCACGCCCGGCCTCATTCTGTTCTTTTTACTTCCCAGCATATTAGCAAGGGAAACATCTTTGCAGATGATCCAGTCCAAACTACTCATTTTCATCTGAGGAAACTTAGTCCCAAATGACATAGTGTACCAATTACATAGCGTACCAATTAGCTTTTGTGGCATAACTGGCCACCCCAAAACTTAGTGACTCAAAAACAATGAGTTAGTATTAAGATGACCACACTCACAAGTATAGAAGTTGGTATTGTTGTAAGCATTAGTGTCTTGGTCCTATCCTAGTGGCTTATCCTCTAACAAGTTTCTTTGTATGGTGGTCTCAGGGTAGTGGTCCAGGAAATGAAAGGTGAAAGCTACAAGGTCCTTGTGGCCTAGACTCTGGGATGCATACACTATCACCCTAACTGCATTCTACTGGTCAAAGCAAGTAACAAAGCCAGCCCAGGTTCAAGAGTGTGGAGAAGTAGAATCCAACTCTGGATCACAGGAGCAGCAAAGTCATTTTGTAAAGTGGAATACATAGCAGATGAGAGGAATTGTGGACATTAATCAATCTGTTACACAGGATAAAAGAGAAACTATTTGTCAGGTTGCACTGATATGGAATCTTAAACAAAGGATCTTTCAAATGCTTCTGTCTAGGGATAGGAGGGGATCCAGGGTCCAGTGTACAGGGAACCAAGATCATTACAATGCTGCCTTGCCATTAAAGCCAAAGAGTTGGCTCTACAAACAGCTCCACCCATGCTGGCAGTAAGTAAGGGTGGCCCCCATATTCCTGAGTCTGGTCATCTGCTTCTTACATCACCAAATGTAACTGTCGATATGCCAAGATCAGGCTAGTATCCTGGAGACTGGACCATTCAAAATCAAACACGGGGCCGGGTGCGGTGGCTCACGCCTGTAATCCTAGCACTCTGGGAGGCCGAGGTGGGTGGATCGTTTGAGCTCAGGAGTTCGAGACCAGCCTGAGCAAGAGCGAGACCCCATCTCTACTAAAAATAGAAAGAAATTATATGGACAGCTAAAAATATATATAGAAAAAATTAGCTGGGCATGGTGGTGCATGCCTGTAGTCCCAGCTACTCGGGAGGCTGAGACAGGAGGATCCCTTGAGCTCAGGAATTTGAGGTTGCTGTGAGCTAGGCTGATGCTACGGCACTCACTCTAGCCTGGGCAACAGAGTGAGACTCTGTCTCAAAAAATAAATATATAAATAAAATAAAATAAAAACAAAATCAAACATGGGAGTGGCTTTTGTGCAAAGAAGATTGCCCTAATTTTCAAAGATAATGAGTTTGTTAGAGGGTTTGGAGTTTGAGCTCCTGCTTTAAAGTAACATGAAGAGCCAACCCATATTCAAGAAGTAACTTGCTAATAGGATCTCAGTCTGAGTGAGGGAAGCCACGTGGTGTAACAAAAGGAGCATGGGCTGGGTTTAAATCCTGTCCCAGCCAACTGCTAACTCTGAGACTTTGGTAACCTCTCTTTGGAGAAAGGTTCTCTCTCTCTCTAATCCTCAGTTTCCTCATTTGAAAAATAAGGATAATTATATTTACCTGGAAGAGTTGCTGTAAGAATTAGAAAAGGTTCTAGAACATAGTAGTGTGCAATAAATAAGTATTGAAAATAATTATGAAGTTCTTAATACTATTGTAAGTCATTAATATATGTACACTTTAATAGCAGATAATATCAAGTTCTAATTTCTGGGTCAGACAGTGAGGACACACTGTCCCCAGGACTCTGATGGGACACTGTTAACATGTTTAGAGAAATCCAGCTCAGTCTTTAAAACCTTGCATGCCACCTTCTCTGTCAAACTTTCCTGGGCATCTGCGGTTCCCATTCTCATATTATGACACATGTGTTTGTAAAGGACTTAGAAGCAGAGAGAGAAATGTAGTAGAAGTGCAAATCAGTCTCATAATTTTCCATGACCTGCATGGAATGTACGCACCGAGGTGTGAGAAACAATTCAGCTGATCTCCCAAGGATGAAGACGTCACTAATGAGGTTTTATTGTATAGAGTTATAATGGCAATCTTAATAACAACCACATCAGAGGCAATTTGCCCACCCTAACACTAACGCATTGCAATTAAAAGTTTAGATTAATTTCCTACCATAATTCCAGAGGAGGATCAATGCTCTGTTGAATAAAGTGGCAATATAAAGATGGGAGAGGAGGGAAATACATAATTTTTTTAAAAATGAAAATAATTTATTTAAAATAATATTTTAACTACAGGTAACTTAATTTTTCTTGGGTTTTTTTTTTTTTAAAGTAATTGATTAATGTATTATTCCTTCTTTTACCCTCTTTCAACAGTTCCTCTCACTCATAGTATTGGTGAAATAACAGACTGTGCCAATCATTTTGATGATCACTTCAGCTATTAATCTTCCCACTAGCTAGCAGGAAAAAATGGGTCTTTTGTAGTTTGTATTAATCTACTCAAATCTTCAGCAAGGAGCAGGCATCTATGTCTTCACATCTTAGTTTCAAAGAAACACTCCATAATTCTCCAAATATTGATCATAAATAAGCCTTGCTCTGAGACATACTGGAAACTCCCCTAGCCAATGGAGGAGATTAGCCAAAGCCAGGTGACACTGGGATTGAGGGAAAACCCACTGGCCAGCAATCTAGGTCACCAAAACAAAAATGAAGGAATTTGTGCTCCCTTTAGACCAGCATCCTTAACCATAGAAGGTTCTTGTCTTAGTCTGTTTGGGCTACCATAATGAAATGCTATAGACTGGCTGACTTAAACAATAGAAATTTGTTTTTCCACAGTTCTGGAGGCTAGAAGTCCAAGATCAGTAAGCCAGCAGGGTTGGGTTCTGGTGAGGGCTCTCTTCCTGGCTTGCAGACAGCTGCCTTCTTGCTTTGTCCTCTCATGGCCTTTCCTCAGTGTGTGCATTGTTGGGAGAGTTAGCGATCTCTCTTCCTCTTATAAGGGCACTAGCTCTTTCAGATCAGGACCCCACTCACATGACCTCATTTGATGTTAATTTCCTCCTTAAAGTACCTATCTCCAGTTACAGTCACATTGGTGGTTAGGACTTCAACACAGGAATTTTGAGGGGACATAATTCAGTCCATAGCAGTGCTCAACAAATACTGAGTGATAAGTAAGTCAATGCATGAAGACAGAGAATAATGTGACAACTAATTCTGTTTACCTGGCACAGAAGCTAATCAAAGGGGAATATTGAGAGAGATGATTGGAAGGCTAGGTTGAGACCAGATGGAGAAGGACCTTGAATATCAGGGTAAGCACATTTACATTACCCTATAGGTAATGGGTTAGATAAAGAAAGGTTTTGAGCAGTTGAGAACCATGG
Organism: Eulemur rufifrons; assembly: GCF_041146395.1. Classification (NCBI taxonomy): domain Eukaryota; kingdom Metazoa; phylum Chordata; class Mammalia; order Primates; family Lemuridae; genus Eulemur; species Eulemur rufifrons. Next base: position 245,829,050 of record NC_090989.1, read on the forward strand.
TTAATGCTGCACTTTAGAAAAAGTATGATGGCAAAAATATGGAGAATGGCTTTGCAAAGAGAGCAAAGGAAGAAGACTAATCAAGATCATAGTAGTCTAGTAAAGAGTTACTTAGAGTGTTTAGTCCTTAACAGAGTTGTTACTAACTAAAATGGGTATGGAAGATTCTCTATTTGACAGATGACAAAAATGAGCCTTTAATCCTCCAAGCCTCTGGGGATTAAGGGACTAAATCATGATCACATGGCTGGTAAATTGCAGAGCAAGAACCAGCATTGGGGACTTCTAACTCCCAGTCTAATCTTTTCATTTAAATAAATAATTTCTCAGTCAAGAGATCCTTTCTATATGGTTTCCATTTCTCCTAGTGGACAATCCTTGTTCTTCTCCAACACATCCAGAAGTTTCTAAAAGAATACATCTACTTCGTTTCCCAAGTAGAAGTGGAAAATTTGAGCTAAATTCCACATTGGCAGAAACCTGATAGGAAGCATACCATCATGCTTAATTAAGACTGTCGGTTCCAGAAGGCAGCTGGATTCAAATCCTGCCTGAGCCAAGTACTAAGCCTCATTCTTTTTATCTGTAAAATGGAGATAACATATTAATACCATGAGATCATACAGGAAAAGTTCCTGCTGCATGGCAAATTTCAATAAATATAAACCATGGTTATTAAACGTGTATTTCTCTGTGCCTGATATTCTTAACTATATCAAATAGGAAAACATATTTCAATTGTTTAGGCAACACAAGTTTGTTGAGCAGAGCTCATGCTGCTCTTTAGAATCAAATGTGGTTCTCATAGCTGGAAGGATAAGTGACCTGTTACCAATGAGAAGGCAGGAGGCTTACTTTAAAGAATGAAGAAAGGAAAATGGTACTCTGAGCATTTTTGTTTAATTTTAAAGTCAGAAAGGCAAAGAAAATTCTTGTCTCTCAAAAAAAAAGATCATATATCTACTAGAAGGTCAGGCCTGTATATTCAGTCTTTCAATGGTATATGCTTATGCTAATTTATGAAGGTACATTCTGTTGATTACAAATGAAATTATTTTGCTTGGCAGTCAAGTGCAGGAAGACAAATATCAAATCTCAGTAGCTACACTTCCAGCTGTTTCTCAAACAGAGATAAAAGATAATCCCTGACTAAATAGCATTACTTTCCAGATAAAAATCAACTTTCAAGTGCACTGTGTTCAATAGAAGAAGCCAGGTTTACTCCAAAAGTTTCCAATAATTGGGGTTGAATAATATTTATTAGAAGAACTTGGGCACTGTGTTGAAATTGACAGGAGTGGTGCTTTTTGGCTCAGCATGAGGCTAATATCTGTAATTAAGGAAAAGCTTAAAGAGCATCTGCAAAGTGAGTGTTTAGCTTGATAAATCTCTTTGCAAGTAAATTTACTGAGCTTCATTATTTGTTTCCAACCAAAGACACATAAAAAAATTTAAAGGTCATATTTCATCACCTGTCTTCATAAAGCTTTGTAAGTTCTAAGCCCTACCATCACTTTTGCAATCATCAGTACCACTACTACCACTTTCTCCAGCAGCACCAGCTTCTCACTTCAACACCAGCTCTGTTCCCAACTAACCATCTTCACCTCTACAACCGCCACTACCAATTCCACCACCATCAGCGCTACCACCAATGATACCAGTTCAACTACCAGTGTTGCCAGTTCCACCACCACTACCGCCATCATCACCCCCCATATCCATCTCCATATTCCTTCACCGTCATTACCAACACTACCCACCAACCATCGCCACCGTGCCTATCACCCCCACATCAGTCACCACCAATGTTCTCCTCAGACTTTCGGTTATATCAAATGCTACAGACTCTTGTTTCTCTTTCCTTCAATTCAAATTGTTTAACTAGGACAAGTGGCAATATTGCAATTTAGTTACTTAGTTAATCAGTTTATAGTCATATGATAAACTCTAACTCAGTTGCTGCTTAACTGCTCACAATTTAGGGTAGCAGGATATTTTTATTTAGCCAATTAGCCACTGTCTTTTTGACACCATGGATTTTATGTGGCCACCATATTTCTGAAATTCACCTGTTCGTCATCCCTCCCTCCCTTTCACTCTATAATACATCCCTGAAGGTGGGGTTCAGCAAAAGGATGAGGCTCAAGTCTAGGATAAAACTGAATAGTTTGCATATTTGGTAATATTTTTTAATAAAGTAGAAAACTTAATGACAAAAATGTACCTCAATCAAAGGAGGTACATGAAAAATCACAATGTCAGAAAACAACAACAAACAAACAAGCAAACAAAACCCTGGTATCAGAAGGCTACATTGAAACACTCACTTTGAAAAATCTTTATTCATGTGTAGACAATTAACAATAAAATGTGTTAAGCACTATGGTACCACTAATGCATTTTCTGCAAAATGTTATCCATACTATTTTTTCTAGTGACTCAAAACACAAACTTACATTTAAAATGTTTTCACGTCATTTAGAATTTTACCAACTCCATTTTGTTCGTGTGAAAAAATTCGATCAACAATATTTCTCAGGTCAATCACCATACTATGTATTACAGCCAAAAGTAGTTTAAAGAATCAATAATAACTCAAAGTGTTGCAGTATAAAAAGGTGTTACCTGATGAGAAGCAAACAAAAGATTTAAGAAAATGGGAGAAAAAATCTTCAGTCATTGCTAAAGCACATTTGTGCAGGATAACCTTCATCAACTCCCCCCATCCCAACTAGGCTCTATATTTTTTTGTGCTGCATCCCAGGAGGTTGATTCTTGCTGACTCACCAACTGATGAGACCTAGCATTTGAGTTTCCTTGACAACCGGCTTCTAGTTGGATACAGCCAATGGAAGACACTGAGAAGTTGAGGCATCTTTTCCTGCTCTTTCTCAGCTAAGTCTCTGTTTCTGCATCCTTCCACTATCACAGCGTTAGCCAAGCAGCCTCTTCCCATGGTTCTAGTTGTTATTGGACTACCACAACACTATTTCCTTCCCTTGTTCTTTTTGTCCTTTGGGTTGCAACAATTTCCTATTGTTGCTAAGTCTAAGTGCCTCAATGTTGCTAACCCTGCTTACAAAACTGAAAGTAATCACTCCATTAGGGTCCCTTAATTTGAGCCATCTGGGATGAATTTTATTTCCTGATAACACTCTAACTGATAAAGCAATCAAAAGAAGGAGACATGGTCCTTATGCTGCCCTTTTACATACCTTAAGATGAGGTCATCACCAAAATGTAGCATACAGAATAAAAAACTCCAGCAGCCTGCTTAAGAGTAGCATTAAGGAAAATAGTCATGCAAGAATTTTTTTCTCATATATCTATCTGTCTACTTTCAGCTCCACTACTGACCCTGAATTTACAGAAGACAGGGGGAAACTCGACATTACATTCTAATTTGCTCAACTCAGGGTACAGAGAAGGAGGCAGGGATTTCAGGTAGGGTTCTATCTAGGCAGAGAATAGTGTGCACTTAGAGTATTCTTCATGCCAAACCTCTTGAGAATCTAGGTATGGTACAGAGGGCACAAAAGATGAAGGAAGCTCTGAATTATTAAAAAATATCTTACATTTTTATAATACTATCATTTCCAAAATGCTTTTATATCCTTCGTATTATTTGACTTAAATATTGCATAATTAGGAAATCAAACTGTAATAGTCTGAATGGAAAAGGCAAACCCAAGAGGACAAAGAGAACATTGAATAATAGCTGTACTGTAAAAGTAAATAACATTTGGAGAGTAGATATACAGCGCAATCTCCTCTAATGCAATTGTCCCAATTCTTGTAAAAAAATTGACTATAAAGCAATTTTCTTTTAATCAAAACCTATTTTTCCATTGACTTACATTACAAAGCCAAAGATGTGTTCCCCACAGGAAATATTTTAGCCCTAAGTCTAAATAAAAATCACATTTAACAATGCAACAAACCCCTATAAAGTCAATTATCTAAAGGAAAAGCTATAGTATTCTGACAAAACAATAATCACACTCAAAATAATTCAGAAAATACAAATAAAGTCTCTAGAATAACATTCCCTTAAGGATAGATCCACATAGAAGCAAAATTACCCAGAGACGCTTCAATATAAGACAGCCATACCATAAAAAAATAAATAAATAAAAATAAAAAAGTGATGTTCTTATTTAAATCTAGTTGTAATTATTGTGGGGTACAATTTGAAGGATCCCAGGGAGATTCCATTCAAAATTTTTTCCTGCACTGCTGTCAGGCATTTCATTCCCAGTGACTTATTTCTTTGGGTTAAATATTCCCTTCCCCTAGAGTCTTCTTTCAACCTAGAAATATCCTTCAAAAGGATAACTTGTTACACCTTAGAAGCCATGTTCTCCGCATTGTCATCTTTGGGCCATCTACGTCAGAATCCCCAGGGATGTCTTATAAAAAATACAAATTCTTACCCCACCCTAGACCTTCTGAATCAGCACCCCATGGATTGGCCTGGAAGTCAGAAATCTTAACAAGCTCCCAGGAGTGTGTTAATATTTGAAAACCACTACTTGGTGCAAGTAAGGTTATCAAACTCTTTCCCTCAGTACTGTCCCACAGAGAGGAAGGATATTATACTGTCCTGTGTACAGTCTGTGCTCTAGTTACACAAGTGTCCTTTATTCTCTGAGATGCCGTCTCCCTAAGAGGATGCAATCACAATACCCTCCAGCTGCAGGGGCTTTACAGTTTGTAAAGCATACTTTATGCACTCTCTATGTTAACTTCATACCGATCCTGGGAGGATTATCTGTACATCAATTTTTATATATGAAAAAAAGGATTTTCAGAGAAATTAAATCTTTCTCAAGGTCGCACAGACAGTGCTATTCAAAACCAGATCTTCTAATGCTAATTCTCATATTCTAAGTTTGGCTTGTATCACTTGAAAAGTTAAATAGCCCTTACAAGGGAAAAAAAAAAGAGGGTGAATGAGACCTAGACTGAAATCTCAAATAATCAAAAGATGAGAGCAAAGAATGGGATTTAAAAATTCTTATGTTGGACATTTACAATTCAAAGTAAATTGCAGTGACTCTCTATAGCTCAGTCAGATTGTAATACCACAAAAACACTTGACTCTAATCAAAGGCCAACAGAACATTGGTTGTTCTCAGTCATTTGATTTTACACTAAGCTCTAAGGATCTTTTCTCAATCTAATGTGGAATTTTATATATTCTGCTGTGCACAGAACACAGTGAAATAGGTATATTTTGGCTCAGAAAAATACAGTAGTCTTAATCTAATTTTTATTAAGCAAAATTTTCAACATGCATAAGGTAAAAAGAACAGTATAATGATCCCACATGTACCCAGCCTCAACAATTAACAAGCTTCTGGCATTCTTGGGGAAAAAAAATTTCAAAAAACACCCTTTTAAATCATATAACAATATGTAAATTCAGAATTCCTCACTGCAAATCTCAAAATATTTCCTACATAAAGAAGCAAATATGTATATGAACAAATAAATGTATACACACACATATTTTTAAGGGAAATGAATTGTTTCCCTTGTGGGGATGCATACAAAATGCCTGCTTACAGCTCAAAAATGTGTGCGTTTTCACAATCTGTTTGATGGCAGGCACTAATGGTCAGAAAAAATAAAATTTAGTCTTTACAGTCTGTCCTGTCTTTAAGCAAAATGTGTGCCATTTACTTGGGAGCTATATAACAGATGTGGATTTAAAAGGAAGAGACCAGTTATAAAGCACTAGGGGAAGCTGTGCAGATGTCCCTGTTTTTAATGTGTTACTATGTGGGTCCAATTTATCTCACTGCAAGTGATCTAGGACTTCATGAAATAACTCCAGATTATAGATCAGCAACACTCTTTTTTAAAGACCTTACGTTATAAAAAGAAAAAGCGTTCTTAAACCTGGCCATTAAGGCACAGAGGGTGGTGTCCCAGACACACACATTCTGATAAATAAAATGGGAAGAGGGACATTGCTTGGGGAGACCTTCATGCAAGAATGCAGAATACAAAGGCATGTGTGTACAGGGCTTAGGTCTTTGTGAGAAGGCCATTTCAAAGAGCTCCTTGTGTATCAGATAGTTCATCACAGCAGAACCCTGAAATAGCTTCATTATTATAAGGACGAAAAATTACTCTTTTTGCTTTCCCAGAACTGTAGCTTTATACAGATCCAGTGACTACCACACATTAAACGCTTGTTTTGTGCCAGGCACTCTACGAGATCCTTTATAAATAAAAATTATCTCAATTTATATAACCCTTTGAGGTAAGTAAGTATCATTAATGGATTTTAGGCATGAGAAAGCTGAGATTCAGGTATAAGTAATTTGTCAACTTTAAAACAACTAGAAAGTGGTTGACCCAGGACTTATGCTTGCTTCTTTCAGATTCCAAAATCTTTCTGGAATTCTCAGAAACAATAGGAGTGTAGTTAATATAATCTTTTTTAGGACAATCTGACAATATATATCCTCTTGATTCAGCGATTCTCTTTCTAGAAATTTTACCTGTGGGAATAATAGAACAAGGTTCCAAAGCAGTATATACAAAAGACATCTACTGTAGTGTTACCTGCAGTATAAAAAATTAGCAACCACCAAAGTGTCCACTGAGATTGAATAAATAAATTTTGACAAATCTGTATACTGAAACAGTACGCTCCTGTTTAAAAGATGAAAGGTAAGGATTATATTGATATATAACCTCTATTTATTTTGGGGTGAAGAAAGCAAATTTTAGGAAAGTATTATAATAGAATTGTGTGTTGGTGGGGGAAGGGGTGGGGAGTCATTGGAAGATCCAAAAAGATACACAGCAAATTTAGCAGTGGCTTTACTTTCACTGAATTATTTATTTTGTTTAATTATATTATCAGATAAAAAGGATATAGTTTTTCCATTTGAAACACTAAGTCCTTGCTCTTTTCTCCTCAAAAGTCAACTGATCTAATCCTGTCCAGCTTGTGAAAGTGACTTCAAGGGATATTTTGTGGAAGATGAACGATTTGTCTCTATTCAGATGTCACCTGATTTGCAAAGCTTCCTCTGTCCATTGGAAACAGAAACAGATGCTTCCTCTCTGGGCTCACAGGATGTCCTGAATCCATTTCCTGTTATAACAATTATCTCTCTGCTGTAAAGGTTGGCTTACACTCTCACTTAACTCTGAGACCGTCAAAAGGAGGAACCACACTTCTTTTATCTGGCACATTGCAGATAAATGTTTGATGAATGAATGAGGAGTAAGTGAATGAAAGAAGGAATAATTGGTCAGTGGATGATACTTAAATTCAAAAAGCTACTGATGTGTTCAAAACCCCCATCAATGAACTATGGTAGCCCATTATGAACAAGTTAAAGCCAGAGCTAAAGGTACACTGTTGAGAAAGAGTCCTGGGTCATGAGAGAACATCGGCTTTGGGGTTAGATAACAGATGGAAATCGTGGATCTGCCACTTAGTAGTTTTGTGAGAAAGTCTCTTCAGCTCTCTGAGTCTTAAGAGTTTCTATCTGTAAAATAGGTAGGATAATACTGATGTTTCAGGTTTCTTGTGAGGATGAAATTAGGTAAAATATGCATAATCTCGGCACACAGTAGATATTCAGTAAATATTTGCTGTCATCATTATTAATTATACAGCCCATTAGGTGAAGAGTATTTATTCTAAGAACGTCTTCCAGGAGTACAAGAGCACAAAATTAAAGATTGCTTTTAGGCTGCTGATCCAGCACTGATCATTCCTGTAACAGTAATGTCCCCAAATCCTCCCCATGGTCAGATGGATCTCCTGGGTGCTTTGTGTTGTGGAGCATCTACTGGACCAGTTTGACTTTGGGGCAAGAAAGAATGACATAGATTCAAAGTGTCTCCCAGATGGAAAGTTGAAGTATTTGGTGATCTCCAGAAGCCTCAATTTCATGTAATCAAAAAAACAATGTCTTTTTTGTTTACAAAAAAAAAAAAAAATGAAGATATTAGAGACTCCGATGCATTGTTAGTGGAGTAGACCCTGGACCAACCTTGCTCAGGGGGAGGAAGGGAAACAAATTGGCAGAATCTATCAAGTGTAAAGTATGCATTGCTCTTTGACTCAGAGCAATTGTTCATCAAGAATTTAACCTATAAAAATATTTACAAAACAACGCAATTCTATATGAATAGTGTGAAGCACTGTTTACAGGAGTGAAAAATCATCAACAATCCAAATCAATAGGGAAATGGCTAAATATACATTGTGACACATTCCTCCAGTGATGGACACTGCAGCTGTTAAAGCAAAATAGATCTACATATACTTCCATGATAAAAATGTGCAAGATGTATTAATAGGTAAAAAAAAAGAAAATTGCAGGACAACATGAGCCCAATTTTACAAACATAATAATAATAAAAATGTTTTTATGTGCATAGAAAAACCTGGGAAAATATGTTCCAAATTACCTATCATAGGGTGATATGAGGGGACTTTCACGTTCTACTATATGTAGTGCCTTATTGTAAATAAACATGCATTACTTTGGTAATTAAAACACAAAAATGTTCTATTTTTAAATCTAAGTTATTAATGAAAGTAAGGTAAAACATGGAACAAAGCATGACTTTATTAAAGTCTTAAACTATCATTTTTGATGATTCTAGTCCTCAAGGCCCTTTGACCTTTAGCCAGAGAATTGGTCATGCCCTATAATTCTGTTAGCTAACCTGATAGGTCTGACTGATGGTAAATAGGACAGGAGAATATCTAGAATAGCTTTTTTTTCTTTTTTCAAAATGAACAAAAGCCTAATATACAACCTGGCCATGAAATATGTAATTGGAAAAAGTATTGCCCTTTGGTTAAAGAAGTGACCTCCAATGGGCAATAATTCCTCTAGATTGAACATTTTGTTACAATTGTCCACAGAAACTTAAAGAGGTTATTTCCTTGATCTGCAGGGCATTCATTTTCTGCTATAAGCATCCCACAGTGTAATGTATATACCCTACATATAGAAGATTAATAGCATTTCTCTAGTGCTTTTCCCCTGAACTTCTTGATACAAGTGGTATTGGTAGAAATGATTTGATCCGAATCACTTTTGAGCCTCAGCCTTCAAGCATTCCTAGCTGTTCTTCTCTCTTATTTCTACTACTGTTGCATATTCTTTCTTTTCAAAAGAATCACCCTTACTCACTTGTAATTGAAAAAAATATAAATAAAAATATTTCCTATTTACTAAATTAGTAAGGATTGATGAAAAGGACAAAATCCAAGGCTGATGAGTGTACACTCATGCACTGTTTGCAAATTAGTTGCTTCCAGGAGATAGTTTGGCAATGTGTATCCTAATGAAAAATGTAAATCCTTTTGACCCAGCCATCTTACACAGGAGTGAAAAGATGTGTGCTTAGTGAAAAACTAGAAACAACCAGTAATATCATGAGCGTAGACAGGATAAAAACTGTGGAATATTCAGACTTCTATAGAACATTAGTTCTAAGATATGGGTGGGAGGAATAGTGTCCTCCGAAAATTCATGTCTACCTAAAACCTAAGAATGTGACCTTATTTGGAAATAAGATATTTTCATATATAATTAAGAATCTCATACATCAAATCATCCTAGGGTACGCTGTAAATATAATGACTGGTGTCCTTATTAAAAAAAAAAAAAAAAAAAAAAAAAGGAGAGAACACAGAGAGACACATATACACAAGGCAGAAGCCCATGGGGACAGAGGTAGAGATTGGAGTCACGCAGCCACAAGCCAAGAAATGCCAAGGATTGTTGGCACCACAGGAAGCTAAGAGAGAAAGGCATGGAACAGATTCTCCCTCAGAGCACACATAAGAACCAATCCTGTCAACACCTTGATTTCTGATTTTTGGCCTCCTGGTTGTGAGAGAATAAATGTCTGGCTGTTTTAAAACACTAAGTTTGTGGTCATTTGTTATGGCAGCCCCAGGAAACTAATACAGATACAATGTCTGGGATTTGTTTTAAAGTGATCCAGTGATGAGGTGGGCTGGGGATGGGGTCAGAGGGAGATAGAGATGGAACAAAATTAGATAATAGGTACATGGGGGGTATACAACATTCTGAATGCTTTTGTATATTTTAAATTTTCCATAATGAACAGTTAAAAAGAAATACTGTGTAGGTTTAAATTTATCAACATAGAAAAGTATCTGTGAACATATTGTTCAGTTGAATAAAATAGGTCACTAAACTTGTTGGTATCTTATGATTTTTCCAAAAGAGAGATTTCCAGAAGGGTGTGTATCAAAATGTTATGCTAGTTATTGGTGGGTAGTGTGATTTGAGCTGATTTCTTCTTCCTATTTGTTTATATTGTTGGATGTTTTTACAGTAAGCATGACTGAGTTTTATTTTAAAAGATTAACCTACTTTCAATGATGATGATGATGATGATGTTCTCTTCAAATTACACCATAACAAAAATTCCTTCTTTACCCTCATTGTGCCTGTGAAAAGCCTGATATTTCCATTCCCATTTTAAAGAAGATGGAGGCTCAGGGAGATAACCTCCCTAATATCACTAAGGATTTTGGATCAGAATTCCAAATTAAGCCCAGGGTTTGCCAAAATTGAAGGTGGTGTCATTATCAGCTGTTACCTTAGACATTTCCTTCTTACTCTCAGCAGGAGACTTTAGGAAGTTTGATCCCTACTCAGACATCACCAGACACAGGCCTGATGGCAGGACATTTGCCAAGCCTCTGCCTATAAAAGGGAAACCCTAAAGCCAGTGTTGTCTCCCCATGTGTCAGGAGAGTCACCCTTTACTACAGTGACATTCAAGTAATGCTAGAGGAAGGAATGAGACTCAGGAGATTTTCATCATCTGACCTCCTGTGCTCCAACCAGCCAAGCCTATGGAGTGCAAGGAAAACATCCAAAGAGGGCTTAAATCCTAATGGATAAAAGAAGTAACTCTAACGAGGGTAGCAAATACATGACATGCTTGCTGCCCTCTCCCAGGTCTATGACAGCCACCACTCATGGATTGTGGCATTCGTTCAGACTGGAGATTGGATAACAATCCAACGGGGATCTGCTCCCTACAGAGTTGGTTCACAAGATGAAAACTATTTGCCATCCCTAGATCCTAATCTGGATCAAATTCTGACCAAAGGACAAAGAAGCAATTTGTTAGCAAAATAACAAAATAAAAGTAAAGGGAATCTTGGAAAAGAAATAATATTGTCATCTGAGAGTTTGGGATTTAAAAAAAAACCTTCACCATAGTCATACATTTCACTTAGCATTTACTAAAAACCCACTATGTGCCAGCTCTAGCAATATAAAGAAAACTAAAACAACACAGTCTCTGCCCTTGAGGAGTTTATAGGAAGAGACAGCAAATTGCTCTGTGAAATTGAGAAGGCAGACCTCAGAAAGACCATAAAACAGGATGCACAAGATTCCACTAGGGCTCCATCTTCTTAACTAGAGCTGCACCAGTCCAAAGACAGACTCAGAGCTTAGATTTTCCAGGGCTACAACCCAGGAACTGTTCCAGCCAAATATAGGGGCTTTATTACTTGCTATATCCAGAAACCGCAAGAAATGCAGGAACTCCAAAGGTGCTGATTCTCTACTGATGATAGGAACAAACATTGCTATCATTTGTTAAGCAAGCATCATGCATGTTTCATTTACAATCTCCAATCCTCACAACAACTCTACAAAGTAGGTATTATTAGCCTCATTTTACTCACAAGGGGAATAAAATTCCAAGAGATGAATGACATGACCTGGAAATAGCCTTTAAAGTGGTAGAAAAGGGATTTAAACTTAGGTCTTTTTGAGTCAATATACTTTGCATGACACCACACTCCTCTGAAAAGGGACAAAATATGTGTGACTTAATATGATTAGGTACATTCACATATGTATATGGCATATACATGAGCATGTACCCAGCAAAGGCCAAAAACCATATAGTTGCTAAGAAGGACACCTGCATTTCTACAAATGACAAAAACTAAACAGTAATGGATGTCATTAACACACTAGCTGCAGACATATAAACTGAAGAAAGTGGCTTCTGATCATAGGAAATGCTCTCCAAAGCATTTGATTCAATAGACTCAAATCAGGAAATAATTTCTCATTGTACACTTTCTCTGGTGTTTATATAGCAACCAAGAACTTAATCCTGTTTTTTGACAATGCCAGACTAAGCAAAAAGAGTAAGCAGTGTATGAAATCATTTCAACAGAACAGCAGCAGTGCTATTTCCACCACCTGGGTCTTCGTTTTGCCACTCCTTTCTTCTAAGTTATTGTGGGGCTGAGGGACAGAAATGAAACAAAGAAATAAACAGAACCAAGACTTTGGAGGAAGGTGAGATGAGGGGCAAAAGACTCACTTCATCTGTCCAAAGATTTCTAATAGAAAAAAAAAAAAATCAGGAAACTAGACCACTTTTATTCAAAGGTACTGCAAAATGGAAAAAAAAATTTTTGAATCAAATAAGAGTTTTCTTCCCAAAATAAATAAAAACCTCAGATTAGATAAGCACCCAAAATTAAATCACAAGATTTTTGTATTTAAGGTTTTTCAATATTTTTTTTTTTTTGGTATTGCCAACATGTCCCAGTGTTCAAGTTGAAGCCAAAGATTAAACATCCTTATATTTTTGTTGTGATTTTACAGCCAAATGCAAATATCTAACTGTAAGTAAGTCATTACTCTCCCGCTGTTGTGGTCTGATTAATTCTCACAATATTAGCCAGCAATTCATTTTATCCCTTGGCGTCACAAGTCCAGTTGAAGGAGATAAGTGGCTGATAAAAGATCTCTGAGAACAGTTATAAATGATTCACTTTAAAAGAATAATAAAGCAGCCACTGGATAAGTGCAGTTGAATAAACCTTCCACACATTGCACAAAACTAATTTAGTTTAAAAAACTTCAGCAAATTATAGTCAATAATCTTCACTGTCACCCCGCTGCTCACAAAACTTTTGAGAGGAAACTTAATGCTGAAATGCAAATATTTAATTAGATTTTAATGGTGAGGTTTATTTTTCCTAAATCTGGTCATCTGTCTCAATTACATTCTCCATTTTTTACAGTTAACCAGGAATTGTCATTCCCATGGGCTTTGGGGATGTTTTCTTTTTCCTAATTCCTGTTTAGCATTTGCTTTTTCACAATGTGGTACTTGTGAGAAAGGGTTTGTTCTCTTTTGGAAAAAAGAAACATTTGGCAAAAAAAAAAAAAAGTACAAGTTCTGAGTAATGCTTTTAAAACTAATTGTCCTTCTGTCCTAATAACAGAGACTCTTCAGCAGCTAAACAATTAATTGTCTTTTCTCTACCTCACTGCACAGGGTAATTAATATGCATTTTTGTTTATTTAATGCCCAAGTAAAATAGTTCTGTATATACTTGAAAATTCTAAAGCTATATTTCTTTCAAATATATTCTGCAGTATCGATTTTACATTAATTCACAGAAATTAGTAAAATGTGGCTGTATATTTCCCTTCCTCCAAAACCAATATTAAAATCTGTTGTTCCTTCTGTTAAGCATAAAACCCTTCAGAACTGTTACGGCGGGTGCGGAGGGGTAGGGTGAAAATAATGAAACTGTTTTTCTGAGCTTCTTTTCTTTGTTCCAATCCTTAAGCTACATATCCCGTTTAAGACCCGCCCTTCTATGCTGGGCTTTGTGGTCCTGGGGCTGGAACTCTGAGAAGCACCTGTGCCAGAGGCTTTGTGGGACTCCGCCAACAGGGGCACTGAGGGAGACAGGAGGGCAGCAGCAGGAAGGAGAGACTCTGAGTCTGGTCGGCTTCCTGCTCACCCCCGCAGTGCTTCTTCAGCCTGGTAGCAGCGTTGATTCCAGTTTGCAGTTTTTCCAACACTGGCCAAACAGCCAGCACACTCTCACAGACACTAGCACTAGCAAACAAGTGGGTTCCAGTCCCAGGAGGTCCTTGCTCCAAGGTTCTAGGTTTGATAATTCCAGCCTCCCCCTCTGTTCCCTCAACCCAATGGCTGGTCGTTGCTTCCTGCAGTTGCTACCTCTGTGATACCTTAATGTTCAATTTTTGTATCTTCAGGTCTTCAACACCTTGAATATACCTTTTAATATTCAATTCTGTAAAATGAATTGGTGTGGTTTTGGTCTGTGGACTGGATTTTTTTTTTTTTTTTTTTTTTTTGAGACAGGGTCTCACTCTGCTGCCAAGGGTGCAGTGGCACAATCATAGCTCACTATACTCTCAGACTCCTGGACTCAAGGGATCCTCTTGCCTCAGCCTCCCCAGTAGCTGGGACTAGAGGCACTCACCACCACACCTGCTAATTTTTAATTTTTTATAGAGACAGAGGTCTGGCAATGTTACCCAGGCTGGTCTGGAACTCCTAGGCTTAAGCGATCCTCCCACTTTGGACTCCCAAAGTGTTCGGATTACAGTTGTGAGCCACCACACCAGGCCTGGCTGGATCTTGGCTGCTACACCTTTGCTTACTTTCAAAGCAGATGGACCTGAGTTGGAATCCCAGCACTGCCACTTAACCAGCTGCATGACTTTGGCCAATTACTTAAAATTTCTGAGTTTTCATTTCTTCTTATAGAAAATGGGTCTAATATCCTAGAGTTGTCAGGATTCATGAGATCATCTATGTCAAGTGGCTTATACATAATAAGGGCTAAAAACATTGGTTCCTTTCCTCTTCACCTTCTATAGGTTCAGACTCTCCCATTTGCAGCAGATAAGAGTTATGCTCTTTCTTCACTGAAAATAAATGCATGTTTTCTCCTTCTTGACGACTTATACTGTATTGTGCTAGTTGTAGTTTTGCAGTCATCCCAGTTAGCTTCTTTATGACACCTTAATTCTAGGTGCAATCATCACAGAAAATCCTTCAACCCTGTTAATATGTTCTTATGTTAACCATATCCTTTCCCATTGCTTTCCGGCTGTCTTCCCTTCTAGTTATTTTTCCAATGCTCACAACATTTTTCTTTAAGACATTCCCACATCTCTTACTCTCTTCTCATATTGCTTCTGGAGCTGTCACATTTCCCCATCTCACCTCCCACACACCCTCACCTTTAGTCCTCACTCCCCAGTCCCATTCTCTTGCTGCCTGAAAATTTCACATATTGGTAAAATCATTCCACATCAGGTCACACTGTCTTTTATAAACATCAAATTCCTTTTTGCCCACTCACTATTTCTTTGCAAAGCTTTCAGGGTATGGTTTATAATAGACCCTTGATAAATATCTACTGAGTGAAAAAATTAATGAAATGTCCATTTATCCCAATTATCAATCTTTTTTGTTCCACTCTTTCCAAATTCCTTGGCTTTTACCTTTTGAAAGATGCTATTTCCTCACTCTAAGCAAGGAAAAATAAACTTGGGTCATATTCCCCTTTCTGTTCTACTCTCTCCATTAATATTATAATATAAAAGCAAAACTTCAAAGACACAAAGAGCTATAAGGTATTCAAAGATATAAGGTAGTGTCCTCACATATAACCTTCTTTCACTCAAAAAGCACTCTACTTTCAATTTTTTTTGTATCATCTATTGTTTGATAACACACTTGGGCACATGCTCCACATGGATAAGCCATATTAACTTATTGGCATCCAATTATAGCTTTTGAAGTTTGTGTGTGTGTGTGTGTGTGTGTGTGTGTGTATATATATATATATAAATAAAATATTTGGTGAGTTGGCCTCATCTTTTTAAAAATCAATTTATTTATTTATGTCTACCTTATTACCACAAAGGTTGTGAAGCAGACAGACACTGTTACAAAATGAACATTCTTTCCATATGATTTTTTTAATTGCTCTGTGTGACTGATCTCACTTCCTGGCAGGTCATGCCAAACTTAAAAGTTTCACAATTTATTACTTCATATTCCTACTAAAATATTAAGGCATCTTTGCTTCTTAGAATTTCGCCATCAGTCCCTCCTCTTAAACAGAATAGAATCCTCATATCTTGGATTGATCATTTATTTTTCCCACAGAACTCTATAAATTTCCCGGGCATCTGATGAATTAGATGTTGACCTTAATGGTTGCAAGACATGAACAAGACAATTAAAACCATCTGGGTAACAGCCCTCCTTTACCACCATTTTTCAGAAGATAAGATAAGGCCCAAAGAGCTGTTGCCAGCTGTCCAACCAAAGGACAAAGTGAGAATAGCAGAAGTGGGCAGACATTTAGATCCCCTGAATTTCAAGCCAATGTTCTTTCTCTTTGTTTTTATCTTGTTACTTGTTTGGAAACCCCCAAGGTTTGTTTCAAATCTTGAAAATGTGAAAGGAACTATTTCATTATTTCCAATCTTTTTTCATTCTGCATTGATGCATAATTTTTCTCTTTTTCTTTCCACTTGATGATGTATACATAAATGTTAATATATCCACGACTCCTTCTCAGCACCACACTGTCCCACCACTGCTACTATGCACAGAACTCAAGTAACAGAAAGAAAACTAACATGCTAAAATATTTGCAAGCATGAGACTTCCAGTTTCAAGAAGGGGGACTGAACTTAGAGCACACTCCCTCTCTCCCTTTACAAATCAACAGATTAAATGTTTTTAAGACAAACATAATATGTATGTATATAGGATGCTTAAAAACAAGAAGGATAACTTCCAATAAACCATAAAAATGTAGGAAATTCCTGAAATATGTAAAGTTTCTGGGAAGCTACAGAGATATTCTACATACCCATTATAATACTTCATTAATTACTTCATGACAAAACCACAGTACACACCTTTATATTACTATAATAATATAACAATTATATAATATAATTATATTTTAGGAGCTGAAAAGAATGAAAAGAGGTAATATTTATATATTATTTCATTTAATCCTCAAAATAACTCTATAAATTTGGTATTAGCATCCACACTTTACAGATGAGGAAGCTGAGTTCCAGAGAAGTAACCTAACTAAGCCTCAGAGCTAATAAGTGACAGAACTGGAATGGGAACACAGGTGTTTCTGTTTCCAAAGCCTGAGCAGTTTCCACTACATCAAGACATCTCCTCATACAGTGGAAAGGCAAGCACTTGTTGCACATTGCCATATGACAGGCATGGCACTAAACACAAAATTAGTAATGAACTGCACTGTGCAGGTAGTTTTGGTTTGCTTAAGGATTTTCAAGGAAGAATGTAAGACAAACATGGCTAATCCCATTTATAGTAAGAAACCTGAGGAATACAGAGGACAAATCAGGTGCTTAGGGTAACAGATACCACAAGCTTCATCAAAAATAGAAGTCTTCTAATCACCAGGTAGTGGTCATCATCCACAGTCTCATGCCTTGTCCCAACTTGGACCCAGAGCGTACATCTGTGTGACAACTAGTCAGAGATAAGGATGGCAGTGCTGCGGCTCTGGAATGACAAGATCAAATCCATGGTCTTGTTATCATTCGCGCATGCCCTGATACCCTGAGTGGACTCAGACACAAGCTACGTTTTATTTCCTTGAAGCCTTAAAATCATCTCTGATGGAACGATAATAAGTCTCAGAGAAAAGCAGACCAAGAGGTACAAACGCCAGTGATTCTCCTATCCCCATGAAAATCTTAGCAACCTCCATAGAGGTCGGCTGTTGGGGGTGTCAGGAACTGGCTTAGAGCCCAGAGATCTCACAGAGCTCCTGGGAGAGTTTAATCAGCAGTTTTTGAGCCCTATTGTGATTCATCCTTTGAGCTTAACTTCATGAAGAAGCAACAGAGTCGCATTTTAGGTACCCTCCTCTGAGAGAGATCAACAGCATGGAAAAAACAGGGAAGAAAGGAACTAACATTTATTAAGTGTCTATTATGTACTGGACCCATTATTAAGTGTTTTAATGTGTTATCTCATTGAATTTGCACAAAAACTCTGAGGTAAGACAGAGTATTTCATTTTAAAAGGTGGTAAAACTGAAAATGTATGAGATTAAGAAACTTACTCTCAAGTTCACACTGTTAGCAAGGTCATGGAACTAATCTTCAAACATGAGTCTATTTGACGATGTAATCCATGCTCTTTTCATTAAATTACTTTCTATAAAGTAGAAAAATTATGAAAGTTTTCTGTATAACAGCTCATTATATACATCTATGGACTTGAATATAAAAGGAAATACCATTAAGTAACTATTCTTATTCTTCTGCTAATCTCTGACAGGAAATAATTTGATATAAAACATCATTTTGCCTTTTTTAGGAAATTCTGTCTAAATACAGAAAATATTGCACCATTACCTAGTAAATTGCTTTCTTACATACCATAGTTTATCATGTGCAGATACTGTCAGGGCCTGATGCTTGAGTCATTATGCTTATGGGATTTAATTTTTAATGATGCAAAAATTATGCACAGTATACCATCGTTTCTCTCCCCAAACCAGAATCTGATAGCTAATAATTGCTCCTTATTTAGTTTGCTAACGCTTCATAATATTAATTAGAATGCAACTGGGATCAGAAAAGTGACTTTCTGAAAATGGCCTTTATGGATTCTGTGCTCATTTTCTTCCAATAACTTCAAGATTAAAATGTTGGTTATGCATCAATAACTTTTTTCCTGACAAACTCTCCTACAAAAAAGATATAAGGTCTTGGAAAGCTTGTTGGTGACCTTTTTGCTTCATGCAAGTACAAAGAACTCTGTAGTTCTATTACACTAGCTACTGTAACAATTCATCACCAAATTAATGGCTTACAACAATAGAGAAAAATAAACTTCTATTTATTTCCATGTCAATCCCATGAGGGTGTTCCCATCACGGGTGGCTTGCTTTCTTTAAAGACCCAGGTTTCTTCCAACTTATGGTACTGTCATTCCCTAGGACCTTAAAATCCTCTGCCTCCAGGAATGTGTAGGTAGCATGTTTAAGAGAAATATTTATATATAATTAACATATATTATATGTATAAATAGTATCTATCTCTCAGGGTTATTGTGAAGATTAAAGTATGTATATATATTTCCCTTGCATCATAAATACATACATATAATTTTAGTCTTCATAAGAACCTTGTAAAGTAGATAATATTATTATTTACATTGTACAACTGAGGAAACTGAACTAAAGAGAAGTACTTAAACTTGCCTAAAATCACTACTTTAGTTTCTTGTGGCTGCAGTAAAAAATTACCACAAACTTGGTGACTTAAATAAAACAACAAAAATTTATGCTGCCCCAGTTCTGGAGGCCAGAAGTCCAAAAATCAGTATTACTGGGCTGAAATCAAAGTGTCAGTAGGGCCATGCTTTCTCCAGAACCTCTAGGAAAACAATCTGTTCCTCACATCTTCCCTTATCTGGTGGCTGCTAGCATTCCTTGGTTTGTGGCTGCATCACTCCAAATCTGCCCCCATCTTCACATTGCCTTCTCATGTGTGTGTGTGTGTGTGTGTGTGTGTGTGAAATTTCCTCTAACTCCTTCTAAAAAGGATATATGTGATTGCATTTAGGGCCTACTCTGATAACCCAGGGTAATCTCATCTCAAGATCCTTAACTTAATCATAATACAAAGATGCTTTTTTTATACAAGGAAACAGTCTTAAGTTCCAGGGATTAGGACATGGATATTGTTTGGGGATCCACTTTCCAACCTATCACAATCACCCCGCTGCAAAGTGGCAGGTCTGAAAATTGAAGCCAGGATGCCTGCTCCACAATCTGGAAATTTACCCGTCTTGCTAAACAGAGTTTCTATTAACCCTGCACCAATTCAGGTACCATAGAACAGTAGTTATGTGATTATTTACAAAAAAATAAATCAATGACAAAATAGAAATGTAGCCCCTTCCCTCCCCCACACATCCTGCCATCCCTCCACCTGTCTGGGCCTTACTTTTTATCTATAATATTAGAACATTAGTAGATCTATAATATTAATGTGTTGGCATTATAGTGTCAGGTTCCATGACATAAGCCCAATGGAAGAAGCAAACCTTTTTGTCCTCTTTTGTCCCTGAATCAAGCAGTGAAATGACTAATAGATGAACAAAGGGAAGATGTGTGTGTGCGCATGCTTCCAAGTTCTCTGATGGAGTCGGTGTTTGTTGCTTTTGTAATAAGGAGACGTATATGTATTTTCCTAATTAAAAAAAAAGAAAGCTTCATGGAGTCCAAGGAGTCTAAATTCAAACCTGGTCTTCCATGTCTTTATAAAGGTATTTTGTAAAATAAGATGAAAGAACATATTTAATAGTTTGCTATCTTGATTTACACTTTTAAATATTTAAACATATAATATCTAGGCCTCTATTTGTACCCTTGTCCTGGCCCTCACAAATATTTAGGAAAGCCTGCCAGTAGAGAAAGGGACAAGAGTAAAGGGAAAATTTTCTTCTCTCATAGTCCATAATCACTTTTTTCTGTTCATAAATCTTCAAAGAAATAACCTGAATTCCTTAAATGCATCCATCATATGAATGATTTCCCAAAGGTGAAATGAATTTTATTTGCTGACTACATTTCAATAGTTTCTCAAAGCAAGTAAACATTAAATTACCCACCTCATATCTACCACACAGAGTATGTGAGAGGTGTTGAGGAACCACATTGCAGAGCCCATGAAGCTCTGCTCTGAAATGCGTGGGTACAAGGAGAGTAGGCCCCAGTTCCTGGACTGCAGCCCACTCTCCTCCTCTGCTCACCCTCACGTATTCCTGCATTGCGAGTGGCCTCAGAAGCACACCTGAATATGTCCTAGGCTATACATCCAAGCTCCATAAATAGTTACTCTTTGTCTTTGTAGCCATGCATTCCATTGTATTCCATTCCAGGATCGTGATGTGCTGGTCATGTCAGCAGCTACTCATGCAACAAGCTGCCATTGTAGCCACATTGTCTCTGTGGCCATGAAGTCCAGGTGAATAAGGTAGTGAAACCACTGCTCTGAAATCGTGTTTCCTGGAAGTTCATTTCCAAGGCTGCATTTTTGAGTAATTCTGAGAGGCCACTTGGAGGTGGGAAATACCATGAGTTTTCAAATCAGCTAGATTTAGAGTTGAAGTTTAGCTCTGAGATGTTAGAACCTTACTCATGTACACCAACCTTTCTGAACCTCAGATTCCTCACCTGTAAAATAATACAACCTAGTTCATTAGGCCATTAGATAGGTCAGTGAGAAAACATGTAGCCTACCTATAAGAGTCTCTGCCACATACTAAGTGCATGATAAATGTTCATTCTCATGTTTCCCTTTTTTCTCTGATTGTTACCTGGATTCTCTCTCTACTTTTGACAAACAAACTGACTTTAATTCTTCAATTAGCAACTAATATCTGGTTTCTAATAGTTCTGTTCTCTGATCTCTTTCAGATTAAACTTTTTTCTGATTCCTTCTGTGTGTTTTATATCCACTCTCCCACGAAGTGCGAAGCAAAGGAGGAAGAATAAGGAATGGGAGGAAGCGTCACTCCCCTTTTATCACTACCATGTTCAAACTACCACTGAGAGTTCTCCATGACCCTGGGATCACCCTCTCTGAATTTGCAAATTCATTTATAACAGGAGCTCTGTAAATTTTATTCTTCCTGAACCAAGATCATTTGCATAACAATTACAGCTACCAGAAGACATGTGACTCCACAACATGCACCATTTGCAAATCTTTGCATTGGAGAATCACTTTTGCAGTTGATGGAGAGGAGAAGGTGGGGGAGTTGGTCATTTACCATAATGACTTTTTCATGATAAGCAGGCAGCATCTATGATTATTTCCAAAGGCAGTGAATAGGTTCAAAGTCTTACATTATTGAACTTTAATTAGGAGTCCAGTTTGCATACATTTTAAATGTTAATCACTGTTCAGTGAGCCAGTGAACTCAGATAGGTCACCACAACCTACTCTCTCCAGAAAGAACATATCCTCTTTTCCCTTTTGTTGAGATGTAATGTACACAAGGCAGTGGCACAAGATTATTTTGTTTCTCAAAATAAAACGGGAAAGGACAAGCAGAGTTCAGAATAATCACTCAAAATCTTAGGATTTACAAACCTCACTGCACTTAGTTGAATTCTTATAACACTCCTCCCTACTCCCCAAAATGTGGTACAATATATATTGCCAATAAATTTCATTGATTTTGAAGACGATTTGGGAACTTCTGTACATAATCTGAAGCACAGAGGCAAATACAGAAGCAAAGTAGGATATTTTTGGCCTGAAATTAGTCTGAACTGGATTTAAGCAGGTTGTTTCAATAGGGAACTCTAAACCTGGTAAAAATAAGAAAACCAAAGACTAATGCAATTATATTTTCTTAGATAAAATTGTCCATTATTATCAAATTATGTCCTTCTTACTTTTCTGATACTAAAACGTTCTCTCTTTTATAAAATTGGTTCTCAGTAGATGGTAGTCATGTGTTGTTTATTTTTAAATAAATCCTTGCTTAGGGAAATTGAAAGGTTGGTATGTTTCCTAAATTTAGGGGAAAAAAATTCTGGTAGATTGGTAAAATTCCCAAATCTGGAAAATGCCAAATTAGTACAGCCCAGCTCTGCTGTTCACCAGGCAAGAAACCATGCTGCACAAGTCTGCTAAAGACTAGCACCCTGGCTCTGACCCTGCTATTTTACAATCTTTCATCTCTGTTCAAGACAATGTTTAAAAGTCAATATTTCTCCATTTCCTGGCTCTCCTTTTGATGAGAAAGGACAAACACTTGAAAAAAAATGCATGCAAGGTGCTTGAAGACAGAAATTACTTCATCAAAGTGTTTTAATCATGCTGTTGAAAACCACTTCCTCCATTGGCCTGATCACATAAATCATAGTAAAAGGTTAAAGACAAAGTTCAATTGTACCAAATTGCCTGTGATGGTTTCTCAGAAATGGATTACTTTCTATTAAAAGGTGAAGTCGTTCTGCTACCCATTGGTATGCTTAGGTGGACTCTGGATCATAACTTTACATCTTCTTTCCAGAAGATGTGCATGGGATATTTGAAGGGTGGCATGTTTAATTTCCACCAACTTTTGACTCAAACCTAAATACTGGACAGAACCTTCATGAAGTGCAATTACATATCATCAGCACCAGGGGGCAGATGCCAGATTTTGTAAAAGGAAAATGATGCTATTATTAATATGATCTAATTCCATTACTTCCTCCTTGATGAGCTATTAAATACCATCTGAGACAGTTTTTTTTTCTTTATTGTTCAGGGTTCTCAGATGCTAAGCATTTTGAACAGCAAAATTTCTCATAAATATGATTTATTTATTTAATAAATGGAGTACCTTAGTAAGTGGATGTATTGCAATGATTCTAAAATATTAACATCAGAAGGGTGGTGATATGGAAAAACTGCTGCCCTTAGGAATCAGGAGAGAAAGAGCCTATTTTTCCTGTGGTGCAATAGCTTAAATGAGTTACCTAATTCCCCTGAGTCTCACTTTCTTCATTTAAAAAAGCATTTTTTAGAAAAACAAAATTCCAACAAATTTAAAGATTTAATTGGCTTTTACTAGTGACTCATGAATTACGCAGCATCCTATTTAAAGATTGAGAAAAGACACTCCATTGAACATAGCAGAACAGTCAGTTTTTATAAAGTAGCTTAAGAAGGAACAAGGAAACAGCATAATACCAAAAAAAAAAAAAAAACCCACAAACCAACCACCAGATTTATTAACATCAGATTACTTTCCTTGTAAGGGTTAATACAGACGGAACTTTCTTATCATGTTGGCTAAAACTGGCCTGTTTGGGGATTTGGCTATCATCTCTTTCTCCCAATTTCTCAGAAGGACATATAAACAACTTAATTTTGATTTGGTGGCATGAAACTTTAGCATGACTGACTCTATTTGGATTTGGTCTGTTCTGTGAGGCCTAGTGCAAGAGCCAAGTTCAAAACCATGGCCTCCCACAAATTTTATTTAACAAAAGTATGTGTTTGATCTGAAACATATAGTTCTCTTTATTCACCATGTATTTTATGCCAAGTATTGCATAACATATATCACAAATACCGTCTCATTTAATCCCTATAATAATGCTATGGGGTGAGTAATGTTATTAGCCCCACTTTAGAGATCACAGTTGAGGAAACCTACTTTTATTAGAGAAGTTAAATGGGATAGAACTAGGAAATGAGAGGTCAGATTTATTTACTTTGTGTGTGTGTGTGTGTGTGTGTGTGTGTGTGACATGGCCTTGCTCTTAATTTTTCTATTTTTTGTAGAGACAAGGGTCTTGCTTTTGTTCAGGCTGGTTTCCAACTCCTGGCCTCAAGTGATCCTCCCGTCTCAGCCTCCCAAAGTGCTAGGATTACAGGTATGAGCCACTGTGCCAAGCCTGGAGGTCAGATTTAAACCCAAGTTCTGGCTAACTCTAAGCCTACTATTACACTCTACTGCTCCTCTTGCTAAAAGTTTCAAACAATTTCTTAATCTGGGTTGTACAAAATGGTAAAAATCCTACAAACACCTCAGAATCCTCTCCTCTTTTTTGGTGACATATGGTCTTCTACAGACAATGCCTTACCTTGGCTGTCTAACCCCAGAGTAGTGCAGTGGAAGGAATTTTGGGACAGGTAAACGGGAAGATGAAATGCCACAAAAGCCTAGAAGGGAGCTCTCTCTGGGTAGGGAAGGCCTTACAGAAACAGAGAAAATTTTCATTATCAGCCAACTCTCATCAAAGGCCTACTTTGTACACATGTCTGCAACGAGAAAGCCTGAGATGCACTGCTTGACATATAATGTGGCTGAGGAGAAGAGAAGGGAAATGAAATAACACTTATCACACTGTGAGGCACCTTCATACACTCCCATGTAATTCTACTCAACACCACCAAAATTCAGATTTGTGTACTATTAATATTTTACAGAAAGAAACAGGTTCAAAGAGTTGGGATTCAAAATCAGATATCACTTTGTGTCTGCTTCCAAATCCCATTATTCCTTTTCCCAGGCCTCTATTATCTTAGGTCTGGAAGGAATTTGAGAGAGTAACTCAATCTTCTTACTTTACAGTTAAGTGACTTATTCAAGGTCACACAATCCTTAAAAGAAGCAGTGTCAGAACCTGGGTCTCCAGTTTCATCCAAGCCCTTTACATACTATCACTCTGCTCTCAAAACAAAAACACTTAAACTGCTTCAGGTAAACACAATTACTCCCTCCCCAAAACACATCTACAGCTTCTGTGAGTTGAACAGTTTGTCCTCCTGGTTTTACTTCTGTTTTTGTGTTCATCACTGGTTAATTGATTGGTTTCCCTTTTCAGTGGCATTACAATTTGCAACTCCACTTCTTACAATCATAAGAGGCATATTAGCTACCATTTATTTAGCACCAACTAAATGGCATACGGTTTACCAATATTTTCTCTTATCCTAACAACAACTCTGCACCAAAGAGATTAATTGCTTCATTTTGCAGGTGAGAACACAGTCTCAGAAATGATAAATAAGTGGCCCAAGATCAAACAGCTAGGCTCTCTCTCGACTGTCCTAGCTTGCTTTCCACTAAGCCCCACAGCCTGTGACACAGCTCTTTGAGCAAGCATGTTCACCACCTGCATTCTTCCCACCTACGAAAGGATCACCCATTTCATGGAGAAAAGGTATAAATTATTTACACAAATATTCAAATCAGAGCTGTTTGGATCTGACAAGAAAGATTGTGTTAAAAAAGGAAAAGGGTTAAAGGTTTTCTCACTCTGTCCCTTAGATTATATACACAGTAGTCACCCCTTATCCACAATTACCCTTTGCATGGTTTCAGTTACCTGTGATCAACTGTGGTCTAAAAATAGATGAATACAGTACAATAAGATACTTTGTGAGAGAGAAAGAGAAAGAGAGACCACATTCATATAACTTTTATTACGGTATATTGTTATAATTGTTCTATTTTATTAGCTATTGTTGTTAATCTCTTGCTGTGCCAAATTTATAGTTTAATACTTTATCATAAGTATGTATACACTATGGGGGAAAAACACAGTATATGTAGGGTCTTGGAACATACCCCCCATGGATAAGGGGTACTACCGTAGCCAATGAACTGCTATTTAGCAAAATGAAGGTATCAGGGCAGTTGCTATTCTGTGAACAGCAAAGCTAAGTTATCAAAATATATTTTCATATCTTCTCATTTCATCTCAATTGAAAAACAAGAACTGGTTTACAAAAACGTTCAGCTAATGACTGATGCATCACATTTCTGTGGTTTTAGACAATGATTTCTTTTCACTCTTTGTGGCTTTAAGAAATGAGCTCCCTCATCTGTGTTACATTTCAAATAGTACCTGAAATTCCAGCTAATTTGTTACATTTTTATTACAAATCATGACATGAAGTTAAAGATAAATCAACCCGTCTGTCTTAGATTAGTTGTATAAATTTAAAATTTGAATGTTTCATGTGCTTATTTTCACACCTGACCTTGCTGCCATAGTTTCCTTCCCCATTTTGCACCATTATTCCTTCTATGTCCAGTCCCCTCTGTGGCCAGGGATCCACTCATTCACCAGACTCTGAGTATCCCTTCCACATCAGAATCCTGACTTCTTTTCTCAAGATGTAAGTGACAGTTAATGTTAGGTGTCAACTTGACTGGATTGAGGGATGTTCAGATAGGTGGGGAAGCACTGTCTGGGTGTGTATGTGACACGTGAGTCCATGCACTGAGAGAGGAGGACATGCCCTCAGTGTGGGCAGGCACAAGCCAGGCTGGAACAAATGAGCTGAAGTTTTCTTTCTCCCTTCTAGAGCAGGATGCTTTTTCACCTCCTGGCTTTGGACAACAAACTCTGATTTCTTCAGTTTTTGGACTCTGGAACTTTCACCAGCAGCCTCCCAGAGAGCTCTTAAGCCTGCACTGTGGGCTTTCCGGTTCTGAGGCTTCAAACTTGGACTGAGCCACGCTACCTACCGGCTTCCCTGGTTCTCCAGCTTGCAGTCTGCGAATCAATCATGGGACTTCTCTGCCTCAGTGTGAGCCAATCCCCCTTAAGAAATCCCTTTCCAGTCATTCTTTAACAAAGACACATGTACCCGAATGTTTATAGCAGCACAATTCACAATAGCAAAGATGTGGAAACAACCCAAATGCCCATCAATACATGATTGGATTAGTAAGCTGTGCTATATGTATACCATGGAATATTACTCAGCTATAAGGAATGATGAAGATACGACATCTCTATGGTTCTCCTGGAGAGAATTGGAACCCATTATATTAAGTGAAGTATCCCAAGAATGGAAAAACAAGCATCACATGTACTCACCAGAAAATTGGTTTCCCTGATCATCACCTAAATACAAATCTGGGAACGACACCAATTGGATATCAGACTGAGGTGGGGGGTGGGGGAGCTGATGGGGGTATGCCTACACAATGAGTGCATTGCGCACCGTTTGGGGAGTGGTAACACTTGAAGGTGCTGACTCGGGAAGGGGGGGTGGGGAAGGGAGGGATATATACCTCATGATGGGTGCAACGCGCACGACCTGGGGAACAGACACGCCTGGAGCTCTGACTTGGGGGGAAAGGCGGTACAGGAGCAACATATGTAACCTGCAATTCTGTATCCCCCATAACAAGATAAAATAAAAAAAATAAAATAAAATAAATAAATAAAAAGAAATCCCTTTCCATATAGCCTCCTGGTTCTGTCTCTATGGAGAACCCTGACTAATACAGCATGTTTCATTGTCCTCATTCCAGAGAGAAAGCATGTAGAGTTTCTTTAATTCCCCCAAGCTCTCTCACTCAACAGGCAATGAATATTCACCTACTGTGTGTGAACCACCACGTTAGTGAGATGCAGAAGGGACAGAGCTTTGCCCAGGAGGGGCTTAAAATCTGCCAGCCAATCCTACTAGATGACCTGATTTCTAGCTGACCTTTACTTCTCCTACAAAGGTATGAAATTAACCACATTATTCTAGAAAAGAGATTCTTCATTTTTAAAAAAGACTCACTGCACATTTCCTAAAAGAACACTAGCACATTTAAAATATGAGTTGTGCATACAACTTGTGGTGGAACATATTTGTTACTTTAACAATAATAGAAACAGTTTGGTAGTTATTTTTCTGTTTTCCAACAGTAGGAATTAATTTTTTACGGTGTAAGTTCTTGAATATTTGTTTTTAGATAAAAAAAAATATGGCCTTGAAAACAGGCAAGTTATATATTGTAAATTTTTGTTAAGTGGTATCAAAAATGATCATTCACTTTTCCTTTTCTCATGGCCTCTCTCTCTTTTAATATGCTCTTAAAATATTTGTTAAAATGTGTGTTTGTTTTATAGGCTATCAATTTAATGTGGCCATTTCTATATAAGCTATAAAAACTACAAGACTATTATCACAATCAATATGATATCAAGAAACAAAAATGAGATCTAATTACACTTTACTATAGTCATATATCCCTTAATAACATTCCTAAGTTACCAGTTACATAATTAAATGCCAGAGGTATTATCAAAGATACATTTTAAGGTCTAATTAACTGATAATAATTACGGTTCAATGCTAAGTCTACATGATAATTAGCAAGACATTAGTAGAGAAAGTCTGCTAATCTGAAAATTATGTAGCTATTTCCCACCTGTGCAGCATGGATGAAGTTTTATCTCCAAAGAAATGGCTTCAGGTTCTCGCAGCAGACTCAGAAAGAAAAGATGTAGTTTTATGTGAAGCTGGAATAAAATAATAGTCATAGATCCTGGTGAAACCATCCTTAAAAAAATTAATAAAAGGCTGCAAGGTGGGAACTATGGTAGAGGCCTAAACTCTGCAAAGGTATAGGCATAGTTAAAAAAAAAAATAACTAGCTCTTGTTCGCTAGCTGGCCTTCCTATGAATGTTTACTGCTTAGGATTCACGTATCGTTGGCAGAGACAAGGTTTGTAACTTCCCCAGTTGCTTCTATAGATAACATTGCTATTGTAAAACGTAAGACTGGTCTTTGAGATAGCTTCCAGACTCTGCATTCTGGGGGACCAAGTGAGGCCAACCAGACCAGTGGCCATATGTGGGAATTGACTCAATGGGTCCTGCCACCCTTTCCCTAGACACTGTCTCAGTACTAGAAGATAATTTCTGCTTCCCAATCCTGAGTTCATCCCAGTCAATCAGCAGGCCCAATTCCTAGCCATTTGTCCACCAATCTAACTTTAATAACCTTAGCCCCAAAATTCTTGGGGAGACAGATTTGAGAAATTTCTCCATTTCCTGGCTTGGTGCCCTACAGTATTAAACTCTTTGCTGCAATCTCTGCTGTCTCAGTGTATTGGCTTCTTTTTGAGCAGTAGGCAATATAACCCAGGTGGGCAGTAACACTGTACTCTTTTTTTTTTTTTCCTAAATTGTGGTAAAATACATACAACATAAAGTTTACCATCTATACATTTTTGAGTGCACAGCTCTGTGGCATTAAGTACATTCACATTGTGTTGTGCAGCCAATCTCTGGAACTTTTTCACTGTGCAAAACTCAAACTCTATACTCATTAAACAACTCTGAATTCTCTTTCCTCCTAGCCCCTAGCAACCATAATTCAACTTTCTGTTTCTATGAGTTTGGCTACTCTAGGTACCTCAGACAAGTGGAATCATATTGTTTTTGTCTTTTTGTGACTAGCTTATTTCACTTAGCAAAAAGTCCTCAAGGTTTAACCAAGTTGTATCATGTGTCAGAATTTCCTTTTTTTTTTTTTTTAACTTTATTTTTTCAATAATGACCCTCAACAGAGGGTCTCACTCTGTTGCCTGGGCTAGAGTTCAGTGGCATCATCACAGCTCACTGCAACCTCAAACTCCTGGGCTCAAGTGCTCCTCTTGCCTCAGCCTCCCAAGTAGCTGAGACTACAGGCACACACCACCATGGCCAGATAATTTTTTATTTTTTATAGAGACTGGGTCTCATTATTGCCCAGGCTGGTCTCAAACCTCTGGCCTCAAGCAATCCTCCTGCCTTGACCTCCCAAAATGCTAGGATTACAGGCATGAGTCACCATGCCAGGGCCATAATTTCCTTCTTCAGGCTACATAGTATTCCATTCTATATATATTCTACATTTTTTTATCAATTTATCCATCAATAGACATTTGAGTTCCTTTCACATCTTGGCTATTGTGAATAATGCTGCTATCAACATGGATGTACAACTGGACTCTTTTCTTGATTTGATACAAATAGACATATTTTCTGGGCCAAAAGTTTAACTCTAAGTTCAACCTCCAGTAGCCCCAGTTGCATTGGCTATGCAGCCCCCTTCAATTGGTGAGCCAGCCTTCTCCTTGACATTGGTGTGCTTTCTCCCTGGAGGGAGGTTGGAAATATCTAATATTTACTCTGCCTAGCTGGAAAAGATCTAATATTTACTCTGGCTCTGTGCAGGCTGCTTTTATTTTCTATTTCTAATAAACCTTTGAAGTAAGTATTAATCTCTCCATTTTACAGATAAGGAAACTGGGGCTAAGAGTTTAATAATTTGATCACAGTCTCAAAGTAGTAAACAGTGAAATTGGATTAAAATTCAACTCTTTGGGGCTCTAAATTCCAGTATATTTTCTCGCTGCACAGATAATTAATAAGAACAACTCTTCCCATTTGCATTCATAGATTTAAATTATGCTGTTTGAAGCGGGTCATTCTGCATGTCAGGTGTTTCTTCCTCTCAGCTGCACTGCCCCTCCCACTCACTCAGCCACCACCCCCCATTATGGGCCTAGCCCCATCCTAGGCAAAATGGGATTCTGAGGTGTAGGATGAAGCCCCATCTGTGTAAAGCTCACAGCTCAGTTGGGAGGAAACACTAAGGAATTTCAAGGGTGTGAGTCTCTACACGAACATTAGAGTGGAGTCAGGGCACAAGGATTGCCCTGATCCTCTGCCATCCACTGTGGATCCTCTACTACATACTTCACCTCTTGGTCTCTATGAATCTGGAAAATGAGGGCATTAGATTGGATTTCCTTTGGACTCTAAATGTCTGATATGTTATTGCATACATACAAACAGAGGTGTATATTACCATTCACTTCAGGCAAAATAGTTAAGTCCTTGGTATCTTAGTGTTTTTATTTGTAAAATGGAGGGTGAATACCTGCCTTGTAAGATTTGGGGAAAAATTAGATAAAATATATCCAAAAAAGTGCCAGGAACATTCTTTGGCACAATGAACAGTAGGTAGTATTAACTATATATCTGTGTTGAAGACCAATAAAATCAACAAAAAGTTGCAGGGTAAAGACAGTACTATAACAAAGTGCTTAAACTATGGTTTCAGGGCTTTCGCTTTCCCTCATGGGCAAAAATAACCTATTAGTAGGTACAATTTGGTTTATGATTCTGACTCCTTTTGTGAAAATTAGACAGTAAGCCACCCTTGAAATTCTATTTTTAATCTGCAAGGAAAACATCCAGGGATTTCACAGATGCCCTGTGGCTAGAAGGGGTAACAGAGTTTTATTCAACTGTAGAGTGGGAAGAGGCCTTGAAAATCTGTGGCCCCCAAACCTAGCTTGTCATCAGAATTGCCTGGGGGTACTTATTAAAAATACAGATTCCTAGCCCAACCTCCAGAAAGATTCTGATTCAGTAGGTAAACCTGTGGTACATAGTTTTCCAACTACACTTGGACTCTAATTCCTACAGCTATTATGGGCCCCGTTTTCATTTTGGTTCCACTTTACACCAAGTGACAACCATACTTAAAAAGTAGTTTTCTAAGCAATTCTACTTCTGGGTATATACCCAAAAGAACTGACAGAAGGACTCAAACAGATATTTGTACACCCATATTCATGGTAGCATTATTCACAATAGCCAAAATGTGGAAGCCACCCAAGTGTCCATTGACAGATGAAGAGATGAACAAAATGTGGTATATACACAAACTAAAACAGTCTTCAGCCTTAAAAAGGAAGGAAATTCTGACACATGCTACAACACAGATGAACCTTGAGGACATTATGCTCAGTGAAATAAGCAAATCAGAAATGGACAAATATTTTATAATTCCATTTATATGAATTACCTAGAATAAGCAAATTCATAGAGACAAAAAGTAAAATGGTGGTTGCTACAGGTTGGGGGAGGGAGGCATGGAGAGTTATTGCTTAATGGGTATGGAGTTTCAGTTTGGGAAGATGGAAAAAATATATGATGGAGGGTGATGGTGTTTGCACAACAATGTGAATGTGCTTAGTGCTACTGAACTATACACTTAAAAATTATTCAAATGGTAAATTTTATGTTATGTATATTTTATCACAAAATAAAAAATAAAATAAGGCAGTAAAAAAATAATTGTTTTCTGGCTGGAGGAATGGAGAGATTCTGAGCATCCACCATCAATCAGGTCCTCTTCTAAGCACTGGGGAGATGATTCCTTCCATACAAGAGCTCATGCACCTTCTAGAGAGACACACTGGAATGTACCAATGAATCCCATCTACAGTGGGAAAACTACTCTGGTAGCAGCCTGCAAAAGGTTTCTGTGGAGTCAGAAAAGGGAGCAAACAACTCTTCGAGGAAGCCTGGGGATAGGGATAGTGGTGAACAATTGAAGGCTTCTTAGAAAAAGTGACACAGACACTATTGAGTCTCCTGCAAAGGTCTAGTCTTCTCCATTCCCCTCCACCAGTTCTGAAAGCCGATGTTTCCCAGGCCTCTGCTCCAGCTGCTGCACTATCTCCTCTGCTTCCAGGTCCTTTCTTTCCTGTCCTGAAGTCCCAGGTTGAACTTGGCTAGTACTGATTGACTGACATTTTACAAATTTTTCCTCAGCCAGAGGTAAGGTCTTTCAGTGAAGTCTTTTCTTAAACCTAATATTCTGTGGCCATTTATATCTTGTTTTGCTTTTTTGTTATCATTCATATATCTGTTGTAGAAAAATGTAAAAGCAGATAATAAAAAAAATGAAAAATAAAAAGCACCTACAATTCCATCACCCACCTCAAGAAATACTAACAAACACACGCACATTTTTTATATTAGTAGGGTAACACTATGCATCCCCATTTTGTAATCTACTGCACTCTGTTTTATCTTGAGTGCTAACTCCTCTAGATGTTTGTGGTTGGGGAGAGATGAAGGCCAGATTCCAATATTCACCATTCCCTCCACACATATGCAATTCTGATGCCCAGGCTTTCTAAAGGGCATGACTTCTATTACAATCCTAGAGGGGAGTCTTAGCTTGTTCTGTGTTACCATAAAGGAATACCTGAGGTTGGGTAATTTTATAAATAAAAAAAAAAAAAAGGTTTATTTGTCTCACAGGTCTGATGGCTGAAATTTCAAGATTGGGCATTTGCATCTGATGAGGACCTCAGGGTGCTTCCACTCATGTAGGAAGGTGAAGAGGAACTGGCCTGTGCAGAGATCACATGGCCAGAGAGGAAGCAAGAGAGAGGAAAAGGTGGTGCCAGGTTCTTTCTAACAACCAGCTCTCACCAGAACTAATAAAGTGAGAATTCACTCACCACCACCACCACTCCAGGACATTAATCTATTGATGTGGGATCTACCCCCACAACCCAAACGCCTCCTGTTAGGCCTTACCTCCAACATTGGGATCAAATTTCAACATGAGATTTTGTGGGGACGGACAAACCATACCCAAACCATAGCCAAGGATAAAGCAGTGACTGCTGATAGAAAGGGCCAGGAGCTTGAAATGAAAGCAATGCAAGAAAAAGCAGCTTCCTGCCTCTCTTTTCCCTGTGCCCACTCCCTTCTCTTCCCCTCCCCTTATAGCTGCCCCTCCAAATACAGTGCACTAAAACTCCAGCCCTTCGGAGTATTCCTGCCCTGCCAGGAATCAGGCATAGTGCCATCCCAGCAGATGGGCCAGAGAATAGGTAGTCAATGTTCATTTCCGTGGACAAATAGGAGTATCAAGTGTGAATGTCGAAAACAGGACTCCTAGGTAAGAATTTATCCTTCAACACTCAAATCAAGACAGACACAGTCAGAATTCTAGCTGAGGGACAAATTCACTCTGACCCAGGAGGAACAGCTGTCAAGTCTTGGGGAAAAATGCTTCCGTGGAGAGGGAAAGGCGGCAGTGAGGCCAAGAAGCTCTCTGGTGGGCTCCCCTCACATTCTGTAGAATCCCTCTTCAAGCCAAAACAAGCTTGCTTGGCCCAGCCAGTGCCTGGTTAAACAGGCCATTAGAATGCACAGCCTCACTCTGCAGGCTCTCCAGATACATAAAGAGTCCATAACATTTGGGCTGCAGCCCCAACTCATTATTTGCTATGAAAGTTTATGCAGCCACAAAATTAAATGGGAAAAGCACATTAGGAAGGGTTTGCAACCTACTTGATTCATGCCTGACAACAGCAAAAAGACCACAATGTAGCTGTCAGCTTAGCCATTCTCCTTCTCACTTTAAGTCACAGCTAGTTTTCAGGGAAAAGTTCTATACAAACATGAGCTTCTGACACCTCCTAGGGCCTGTCCCCTGTGGCATGGGATCCATCAACAGAGGTAAGCAAGCCACTCTTGCCAGGGAACTGCTAAGTCCTCTGCTCCAGCTACCACTTTGCAAAAGACCCCGGGCTAACTTCTACAGACCTCACTGGGTGATTTTTTTTATTTTAATACCATATTTTATTTAATACGGTCTATTCAAAACATTATCTTTTTGACATTTAATCAATAGAAAAGTATTAATGAGGCATGTTACATACTTTTTTCTACTGGGTTGACTACATCTGATGTGTCATTTACACATACAGCACATCTCAGCTGGAACTAGCCACATTTCAAGTGCTTAGTAGCCACATGCCTCTAGTGGCTTCCACATTGAAGAGTGCAGCTCTAAAGGACCTACATAAATTATATCTCTTAATTCTCTCAATAATCTTCTGATATAAGAACTATTATCCCACTTTACGCATGAGAAAAAGGAAGCACAAGAAGAATAAGTAACTTACTCAAGGTCACAAAGCAAGGAGGTGGCAAAGTCGGGGAGAAGCCAGGCAATCTCATTTCAGAGGCTACACTCCTTAGCACTGCGGTGTCCTGCCTTCATGTGCTATTTTGTGTAGCTAAAACAGACTATGCTTCCTGGCCAATGAGAGAATATGAAAATGATAAAGATTACCATAAAAAGTTACCAATAGGCAATATAATTGCATTCATTTATGAAACCTTTCCATAACAATCATCTTATAGGGTAAATACTGTTATGTGTCATGTCTATTTTACAGATCTGGAAAGTGAAGCTAAAAAAACCCTGTCACTTGCCCAACGTCCCACTGAACCATTTTAAATAAAGTCTGAAAATTCCCATTCAGCCACAGAGTAGGTCTTTTAACAAGATCTTTTCTTTTACTAAATCATGGGTTGGTAAACTATGGCACCAAGGCCAAATAAAGCCCACCATCTGTATTTTTAATAAGGTTTTATTGGAACACAGCCTCACCTCTATGTGCTGGTTATGGCAGCTTTCCCCCTACCAGGGCAGAGTTGAAAAGTTGCAACAGAGTCTATATGTCCAATAAGGTTAAAAATACTAATCTTTTCAGGAAAAGTTTACCAACTCCTACCCTAAATCATTATATATATCAGCTTTTGTTGTTATGTAAGAACTGATTGTTTATTGTAGAAAAGACCTGAAAATAATGATATATGAGGGTTTAGGGATTGTGGGTAATTTTAATTTTTTATTTTCACATATGTATGTTTTCCACAAATAATGTATTTTTTTGTAACAGGGAAAATTTTTTTAAAGAAAATGTGAATGGATGGATGTCTTTGCTTTGGAAAGAGAATCTGCAGGGCTGGTTGCAGATGCACAGATGATGCTTGTGTTAGTCTATTTGTACTACTATAACAAAATATCTGAGACCAGGTAATTTATAAAGAACAGAAATTTATTCTTCACAGTTCTGGAGGCTGGGAAGTCAAAGATCAAGGCACCAGCAGTTTTGTTGTCTATGAGGGTCCAGTCTCTACTTCCAAGATGGTGTTTTGAATACTGCATCATCCAGAGGAGAGGAACACCACGTCTTCACCCAGCAGAAGGTAGAAGGGCAAGACAGTTGAACACTGCATAAAGCTTCTTTTATAAAGGCCTTAATCCTATTCACAAGAAAGGAGTCCTCCTGGCCTAATTATCTCTTAAAGGCCCCACCTTTTAATATCACATTGGCCTTTAAGTTTCAACACCTGAATTTTGGAGTGGACACATCCAAACCATAGCAATGCTAAAACCACATTTTCCAAATTCTGTGGAAAAAGATGAACTTTTATGACACAAATACAGACTGTGCATTAGTCCACATAATCCCAGAAGCAGTCCTCAAGACATGGAGAGTTTTATTAAGAGAAATCTCTATGAGAGAAAATGAGGAAGGAGCCAGGGAAGGCTGAGACCTGAGTGAAAGAGAAAGAGAAGGAAGGAAGATTGGGCAGAATCACTGGAGACTGCAGTTCAGTTTTAAGAAAAGTTTAGCATGGTTGACAGGGAGTTCTTGACCCAAATGCACCCATCAGCAGAGTCCTGCATCTCCCAGAATGGACCTGCCTTATATCCCCGCCACGCTCAGTTACTGACTGGCAGCAGCCTTTGGGAAGCATGGCCTTGAAAATGCAGGGATAGATCTTGCAGACCAGCAGCCAGGCCTCAGACAATTACACTCCCTGCTGTTGGAGATCTAAGAGATGCCTATTCATGGTCACCTCAAAGAAGAAACATAAAGAACACACACACAAAAGTATGTGATTCTTTGTGATAAATCATTTTAAAACACCAACTCAGCATATAAAAGAGGTTCCAAGAAGAGATAGACTTTTTGGAAGCAGAATGGATCCTAGAGCTCACTATTTCAACTTCCTTATTTTATAGATAAGAAGAAGGTATTTCAAATGGTCCACCCTATAGAACACGGCCTGAAGTCCTAACTCTCAAATAGAGTCTATTTTATGAGCATCACTGATTTTAGAGTTTGAGATACCTTGACAATGGCTAAATCCATGGGGCAGAGAGAAAGAGTTTTAAAGTGAAAAATGAACCTCAAATATTGGGATCGCTCTTTAGGCCTGGACCCATATTCATCAGTGGTAATATTTTCAGGCAGAAGTCAAATGAATACTCTTTATTTCTAAGATACATCTAAAATATCAGACTAAGGCTGGATTTTAGAGCTATCTAGCCTAACCCCTTCAATTTACCAGATAAAGTCACCGAAGCTAAGGAAGTGATGAAGTAACATTTGTTGAGCAGTTACTATGTGAAGTAGTACTACTAGCAATATCATGTGTCCACTAGTGTTTTAAGAAATTAGTTCTAGCAGCAGAACAAAGGCTGGTTTGGAGGCAGAGGAAGAGGTTACATGTCCAGGCAATGACAGCAGGAAAGCAATAAGGGGAGAGATGTGTCACATGGTCAAACAAGAAAGCACAGAACCGAGGAACTGAAGAGGAAAACAAAGATGTTTCCAGCTGAAGGAGTCAGTGGAAGAGGAGGTCTTTAACCAAGAATGTCAGTAAGGAGAGATGAGGACAGAAGATGGAGAAAGCAGAGAAGCCGGTGAGCAAAACGGAAATGGTCCAGTTTGACATGCTGTTGGAACATCCGTATGGAGCCATCCAGTGAGTGGTGGAAAATTCACATTTGAATCTCATTAGCAGGGACAGGGCTAGAGATATGAACTTGGCAGTTATCAATAAAAGTTATCTGATCATGGAAGCTGGATAAGAAAAGGAGCCTTGGAAATGATAATGTTTTGGGGGTAAATAGGGCACAGAAGCCAGCACAGCAAAGTGTTAAGAAGAGCTAGGGAAGAACCAGGACAGCCTCGTGCTGAAGGAGCAGAGGAGAGCAGAGCCCTGGAAGCAACAACAGGCCAACAACACTAAATGCTACAAAGAGATCAAGCCTGAGGAATAATTTGAAGAGATCACTGGAGACTGCCCCAAACCAGGCCAGTGGAGCAGAAGACATACTGCAGAGCTGAGAGTGAGTAGATGATGAGAAAGTGGAGTCTAGCAAGGAACAGAGGGAGTGACGGAATAGTGGAATAACCCTGTGAGGGGTGAAAGGTGTAATTGGCCAACTTTGAGCTTCTTTCCACTGATTTTGCTGCTGTCAGGTGCTTGGACACTTGGGTATCATGCCCTCATTTCTGCATCCATTCTCATTCCTGATGCTAAAATTTACCTAATCTGGTCTCCAGGTAACTGTACCCTGTAGAATTTAACCGCATTAAGGATTAAATAGGATTTTGTGAGCAAGCCTCAGCACCACTATTTGTAATAACCTGCTGAAACAGATGCTATTGGAAGCTAAATTGTTCAGGATGCGGTGTCTCTCTGCCTCTGTTCACAAAGGCTTAATTTATGTCTTTTATGAATCTATGCCTTAGAGATGGAAAGGGATTAAGGTTAAAAAGCTTGTATATGAGAAAAATACATTTTAATTTCTTAGTAAATCAAACTATAAGATAATCATCTTGGAACCCTCTCTGTGTCTCTGTCTCTGACTCTCTCTCTTTCTCTCTCACACACACACAGAGCAGATGTTATAGAAAGTCATGAGTTTTTCTAGCTCTGGGATCATCATTATGAGCAGTAATAATATGGTTTTCAAAACATTTTTGTGCTGGCTCTGTAGCAAATCTTAACTATTATATAAAGATGTTAAGCAGTAACTGTTATATTAAAAATAAAGCTTACACCTGTCTCTGTCTAAAATGTTACGGTTTATTATTGTTGTTGTTGTTATAAGAAAAGGGAACAGCAACCCTATAGGTATAACCCTTCACAAAAGAAAAATCATGCTGGCAACTCATTATTTCAGGTTGTTATTATGTTAGATTATAGCTTCTAGGTGTAAGGCACATACCTATAATGATCACATTAAGGCAGAACCTCATTAATAATAGATGAGATCTGATTATATCCATTCCTGATGTTACTTGAATAACCTGTGGCATTTTTGCAACAAAAAATAATAATTTGAACCTTTTTACATCTTAAAAAAATCATTCTTGGCACATCTTAGTACCAAGCTAGAGAAAATAGTCTGCTTTTGAATCATGGAGCAGTCCCTGACATGAGTCTTTCTGGTGCCTTTTAACAGTAAGAATTGACATTTCAAAGAAATAATAATAATTTTAGACTGAATTTCTGGCCTTTTAGAGATTTTGAGAGAAAGGATTTGATAGTTTTTCATTGTTGTATATAGTGATTTTGTTTTTTTAATAGAACACACCAGCTTCTGCATTCACACCAGACCTCAATGCCTTATATTCCCTGCCAGTGCAGTTGGTCCAGCATAGTTACAATCTATAAGATGTCTGACAGATATTCTATATATAAGCACTTGGTTTGTTATTTCACATTATCAGGAACTTTGTTGCTGCTTTTCCTTGCCCAGTATTTAATCCTTTGCTTCTTATATAAGCCCCATGTCATAGGCTAAATGATGCCCACCCCCCAAATCTCCATGTATTATTACCTTAATGTGGTAAAATGGACTTTGCAGGTGTTACCAAGGATATTAAAATGGGAAGAGTATGCTTGATATTTAGATGTGTCTGATGTAATTACAAGGGTCCTCATAAGGGGTGAAGGCTATGTGATGACTGAAGCAAAAACTGGAATGATGTGCTTTGAAGGTGGAAGGAAGAGCTACAAGCCAAGGAACACAGGTAGCCACTCAAAGCTGAAAAAGACAATGAAACATTCTCCCTTCAAGGTCTCCAGAAAGAACCAGGCCTATCCACACCCTGATTTTTGCCCTGTAAGATTCATTTCAAACTTCTGTCCCTCTGGAACTGTAAGAGAATACATCTGTGTTGTTTTAAGCCACTGAATTTCTAGTAATTTGATACAGCAACAATTGGAAACTAATACAACCCATATCTTCTTTCCTTTCAAAACAGAGAGGGAGAAGGGTAGATTGTATGGGGCAAAGGAAAAGGAAAAGGAAATTCAGTAGCTATCATTTTAATCTATGTGAGCTTGAACAAAGAAACAATGTGCTTTTGTAAATCATAATTTTCCTATTGAAAATAATGCTTGCCTATTATAGTAATAGAAAGTTGAAAGTGCAGAACAGAAAAAGAGGAAAAATAAACAGCTATTGTTGACATTCTACTGTTTTTCCTTCCAGTCTCTTTTCTACATATGTTTTTATATACTTGAGCATTTACCATCAGGATGTTGGAAATAATCTTGGAAAACTGGTATTCGTTGCCCATTTTGTAGATAAGGAATTTGAGGATCAGACAAATTAAAGTAATTTTGTCCAGTCATACTACAGAGCAGAACCTAGATTTCAATCTGGGTCTCCCTCAACAACAAACCTCTTTTTAATGCAACATACTATGAAGTTAGTGGGTGGGAATAAAACTTTTAGGGGGAAAGATTCATCAATTTTGACAGAGGTGTTATGATTCTACTCCTACTGGAGATAAGCCCCCAAAATTAGAAGCTCTGGAAGGAAGTGTTAATGAGAAAGAGCCATCTTTCTTTTTCCTAAGTTGACTCCCCTACTAACAGGTCAATGAGAACAGGAAGACATTAGGTAGAAGTATTAATAATTGAGATGCATAAATTAAAATCCCCTTTCATACCAGCAGCCAAACTGCTCTTGTCACTAGAGCCAAAGGGAGGTGGGGTTTTGTTTGTTTCTTTGTTTAATCCTCCAGATAAAGGCTTTCATATCCATGCATTTTATTAGTTTTATTACCAATGCTACACTATTTTGTTCTGTTTAAATGCATTTGCTTTGTCTTTTCAAGGAAAACTTGCATAGAAGGAAGGGAGGGAGGGAGGGATGGAGAGAGGGAGGGAGGGAGGACGGAAGGAAAGAAAGGAAGGAAGGAAAGTTTGTTGAGCCCTATGCAATGGGAAAGGTTGATTAACACACTCTCAGAATTTTGCATATTGGTTTCATCTATAGGCTCCTTTTTATTATTATTCATTAAACATTTCTATTTGTGTCAAGCAATTGGGAATTGCTTGCATTTAACAGTTTAATGCCTCATGCAGTCAGTGATGTAGAGAAATTAATGTAAATGAAAATAAATTGGGTATTATGCCCAGTAGGAAAGCACCCCAGCCTGTATCCCTCATCTAATTCACTGGCTAAGCCAGAGTACAGAACTTCTAATGCAGTGTAATTTCCTCTTCAGAAGATGCAAAATACAGCCTCCATTAATGGTCAATTTGAAGGATGTTTCATAAAGGGAAAGAGAATTCGCATTTTGTGAGGTACTTGGGAAGCTGGTGTCCTCTCTATGAGTTCTGCCTGGGACATTCATCCTGAAGGCAATTTGGAGAGAGAGACAATAGGCAATAAAGCTAAATCATTCAAGAGACATCAGAGGGCTCTCCTCTGTGCTTGGGGGTGGTGTTGGGCTGTAGCCAAGGCTGTTCTATCTACTCAGAGGACAGTTTTCCCTCCTTCAAGGTCATTCTCCCCAGCAAAGTAGAATGAAATAAAGTTGGAACTGAGATGAAATCCCTGACCCCTTTTACACAGAAAGTCTATAGCCACCATGCTGCTCATATTTCTCTTTATGTCACACACCTATTCCTCATATTCCCAGGGCCAGGGTTCTATTTGTTCCAGGGTAATCTGATTACATGATTACAGTACATGAGAGGATTTGCCCATGATATGTTAGGACCTGTACTCAATGATTATAATGATGATGACAATGACAATGACAGCAATGATAATACAATGACAGTGATAGAAGCTAGCCTTAAGTGAAATCTTGTTATGAACCAAGCACTATTTTAAAAGATACACACACACACACACACACTCTCTCATTTAATTCTCTAACTCTAAGAAGCAGACATTACTATTATCCCCATTTTCTACATGAGGAAACTGAGGCACCAAGAGAATAAATAAATTACCTGAGATAGCAGCAGCTAATAAGTGTTGGAGCCTCCAGAGTCTCTGGCCAGTAGGTCTTCTGCCATTTATACATTCGTTTTTGCTAATTCTCACAGAGACCTCTAGGATGGATAACATTATCTGTTTTATAGATGAGGAAACTTGGCCTTGCCCAAGCTCACTCAGCTCTCGAATTTACATAAAATCCTATAGCGCACTGGTTTGCAAGTTTTTTTCTTTTGCTAAAGGTTCCCTGGAAGTCAAAGCTCACTGGAAGCCTGATGCCTAATAAAATTTCTCAGACTGGAGGGAGAAGAGGGGGAGACCTGCCACTCCTCACATCCCCACTTGTGATAAGTAGACAACATCTTCTTTGTTCTTCCCCATCACTTATCATAACTTCCAATTATTTTATGCCATTGTTTGATACTCATTGTCTATCAGCATAATTAGCCTGTAAGTTTGATTAGGGCAGGAACTAAGTCTATCTTATTCACCATTGCACCAGGCACATGGTTAGCAGTCAACAAATATTTATTGAAATGTACAAGTGAAGCAATATTTTTTCTCCACAGTCTCACATGTTGCAAACCAAGACAAAAACAGAACTTCTAAAAACTGGACAGCAGAGGGAAATATTAAATGAGGTCTTCCATTGACCAAAGTTGTATTCCATTTTTATTAATATAAATCACTTTGCAGGGCACTGTGCTTAAACTTTTGTTGCTGCTGCCACTGTGGGAGAAGAATGGTGCCTGTTAGGCCATAGGCATGGGCTTGCCCACTCAGCCCGATGGTGTCAGTAAGAACAAGATGAGAGGATACACCCAGTGAGCATCTTTCAGGAAGGTCAACAACTACACTCATGCACAGAGAAATTGTTTTCTTTTTTTTTTTAAATCTGTAACGCCTACCCAGACCATATCTGGTAGATTCCCAAGAAAAAATGAAGTAGAATTTACTGAAACATTTCAATAAACTCAGTGTTTCAAAGGTTGCTATCATCTAGCAACCTAGATCACCTTAA
Organism: Eulemur rufifrons; assembly: GCF_041146395.1. Lineage (NCBI taxonomy): Eukaryota > Metazoa > Chordata > Mammalia > Primates > Lemuridae > Eulemur > Eulemur rufifrons. Next base: position 245,871,945 of record NC_090989.1, read on the forward strand.
AAAATTAAATAAACCCTTAAAGTAAATGCCAATAAATTCAGCTAGATCAAATATATATATAAAATATTCACTGAAAGAAATTTAGAAAAATATGTTTGTTTAGTATGACAGACAATATTAAAAGATCAACCCAAATTAATAAAATTTGCAGACTCAGTAGACAAGTATACAATGGGACAAAAAGACAATTCTCCAAAGAAAAAATATTAATGGTCAATAAAATATAAAGCTGTTCAATTTCACTGGAAAGCAAAAGAAACGTGACTTAAAACCACAATGTAATGCCATTTTTTTAAAAAATCAGGTTTATTGAGGTATAATTTATATACAGTAAAATTCACTCTTCAAGTGAGTTCAGTGAGTTTTGACAAATATATACACACTCATGAATCTACCATCAAAATCAAGATACAGAACATTTCCATCACCCACAAAATGTTCCCTTGGACTCCTTTGCTGTCAATTCCCACATGCCCAGACCCCGCCCATCCAGTTTTTTTTCCCCTACAGTTTTTCCTTTTCCAAAATGTCATCATTTATGGAATCATATGGTATGTAGCACTTTTTAAGAGACATGGTCTTGCTCTGTTACCCAGGCTGGAGTACAGTGGCTATCATGGCTCATGCAGCCTCCAACTCCTGGGCTTAAGGGATCCTCCCACCTCAGCCTCCCTAATAGTTGGAACTACAGGCACTACAATGCCTGGATAATTTTTAAAATTTTTTTTTAAAGATGGAGTCTCACTATATTACCCAGGCTGGAGTGTATGGCCTTTTGAGTCTGGCTCAATGTTTTTTTCAATCAATCAAATTAGTAATGATATAAAGAGTAATAATATTGGCAAGTATACTCATGCTACCAAAAGTTCAGTAATTGTCCCTGAGGCCGAATCAGTGATAGGGAAGAATGAAGACAAGTGGTTTGAGCAAAAGGAAAAAGAAATTTATTAATTTGCTGGCAAATGAGGAGGGCAGCAGACTAGTGTCTCAAAAAACCACCATCCCCCATTAAACAGAAATACCTGGCTTTTTAAAGGGGGGACAGAGGTTGGGTTTTGGTCTATGTGACCAGTCTCACATGTCATGGCTTTGGGCTATTGTTGTTTAACTGTAGTTGGTGTTTTGGTCAACCTTATCTCGGGTGAAGATGACCTTGCAACCTCCAGACAATACTGTTGAGCTATCTCCTGTGGTTTAAGATACTGAAAAACAAAGAACAAAGGATATTCTTCTGCCCCCTTTGATTACTGTCCTTGGGCAGGAACAATTCCAAAAAAGGGTGGGGGGGTTTCAAAGACACAACTCGTAATACATTTTGCCCCTTTTCAGACGTTTACCTCCGTTACACTCAGCTACTGTGTGTGAACTGGCATAACCTCTCTTGGGTGCAAACTGACATGTATCAAGAGTCTAAAAACATTGATACACATTGACTACTAATTCCATTTCTAGGAATTCCTATGCCAAGAAAAATTATTAAAGATGTACACAAAGACTTATATATACCCAACGATGTTCATCACAGTGTTAGTTATCATTGTGAAAAATAATCATCTTAAATATTCAACATAGAGGGAATGGATAAGTAAATTTATATAATAAACATATTTACCCTATATACCAATTAGAAGTTTACAAAAAGTTTTCGATGACATGGGACAATATTTATAATGTGGAAATAGCACAAAAGCAAAATAAATGCAGCATGTGTATATTATGATCTCAGAGTAAAAATGTATATAGAAAAGACTAAAAGGAAAATTATCTGAGTGATAATTATGAAAAGTATATATTATTTTGTATTGTCCTAATATTCTCCAGTGGACTTCTATTACTTTTATAATCAGAAAAATACTTTATAAAATATATAAATCTCTGCTTTCTATCTAACCTGAATCACTTTTGCTCTACTTTAAACTCTTAGGGAGATTCAAATCAACTGGTTAATCACTCACACCTTTCACCAAGATTTATTAAGCAGCTGCTAGGCCCCAAGAGTTCTGTTAGTGCTAGGACTACAGAGATGAATAGGACTCTGCTCTTACCTCAAAGGGACGTATAGAGGTCTATATATAAACACATAATATTAATTAACTTCTAATAATTCATTTTACATTTTCACTGTATGCTAGATACTAATCATTTTTCATATCTGCCCAATTTCCTCATCTGTAACATGGAGATAATACTAGGGTGGTTATAAAGAGTTTACCTTTAAAGCACTTAGCACAATTCCTGACATATAGTAAGTCAACAGATATTTGTTTAACTTTGAAAGGTGTTATAACAGGCAATAAATAAACAAACTAGGAGCTAAACACTAAGGCTACAGAGGAAGGACAATTATACACAGGAAAGAGAGGTCAGAGACACTTGTGCTTTCTTGAAAGAATTAGGATTTTACAGGTGGCCAAGTAAGGGAAGGGCATTCCAGGTGGAGGGGCCAGGTGCATCCTCATTTCTTTGAAAATGACTTTTCTAGCACTTCTATGAGGAAACAGTTCCCTGTGTGATATATTCTTGGGAGTATGCAATGCTGCACACTTGCACAAAACGGCTTCCATTGTAAAGATACCCCCTGACAAATGTCCAGATTCATTTTATATCTTGATTCTATAGGAATGAGAGACAATTCCATCCCATGCATTGGAGATTGCTCTTTTGTTGCCCTTAAAGGAAATTCACCAGAAAGGACCTTCACGGAACACCAAAAAGCACATGGGCTTCTAGGTAAATGGAAACATCACATAAACCTTTGGAAGCAGCAAAGCAGCAACATTATTTTTGCCAACAAAGACGAGTTGGCTCATCTTTTCTCCTTTACTATCTTTCCTTGTGCTTTGCACTATCTTCCAGCAGCTCCTTTGGTACACAAACAACCTATAAATTCTAGCCATCTCAGTGATCTTCTGGAAGAGGAACATAAGGGGAGAAAATTATTTTCTTTTTGATAAAATTATCCTTGTTTTACTTCAGAAACATTAGTCATTAGCCAAATGGTGTGACTACTTACTTTCCCCAGCTTAGGCAGCATAAACCAAACACACAAGTTTAGGGAAGATGCATAGCTTACATTCATGTTAGGAATCAACCACATCAAAGACAGAGCTGGAAGAGAAATTCCACGTCAAGGGAAGGAGAGACACAAAACACATCATCAACATTTAATTAGGAATTTGGTCCATGTAACTGCTTTTGGCAGGAGATGGAACAGTTCTTTCCCCTTCAATCCATATATTCAATATCCATAATCTTCAGGGTTTATGAGCTTTCCATTAAGAATCCCAGTTGGTCTGCAATAATTTCCAAATACCACTGTTTCTGCTAACACTTTGGCCCCAATTTAAGAAAAGACTGCTCTTTAGTTTAGAATCTAACTCTCACACATCTTCACATTTTTCTCATGAACAGCAGCTCACAAAAGGTTTATTTATAAACAAGTACGGGAGTCACAATGGATTGATAAAACCAATGATATCTCTAGAAGTGGCCAAGCTCATCAGAAGCTCTGACATTTCATCTACAATCATTTCCTCCTCCTAATGAGAGCTTAGGAAGTAGACAATCCTAGGAAATACTAACCACAACAAAAGTTGTAAAATGTCTGTTCTTAGAGGTGTCAGGCAGATAAATAAGATCCATCCATCTTGGATTGCTTTGATCCTTTTGTATTTTAAGTATGGGGTTGACTTTGAGAGTTCTTTCACTGCTATGATTTTGCAGAAGGTAAATTGGGTTACACTGAGGAAATTTTCCTAAGTGACCAATTAGACAACATGTCACTCTAATTTTATTCAATTCTAGAGACAGTTGTCTATGTAGAACAGGCAGTCTATATAGTTTTTTTTTTAAAAAAGCTTCCACTCATGAACCTCCTTTCCCTAATACCTAGGACCCACTGGACCTTCTGGATGAATAAGTCTCATTTCATTTCAACTCAGCCAACCTACCATGGCCCTGAGCAGAACCCATAAATTCATCCATAATTTATTAAAGATTTTCAGGGCACTCCATTCAACCAGCTCACAACAGACAGTATGCCTTGTTAAAAAATTGGCCCATCACTGAAAATGAGAAAATATAAGTCAGGGCCACAATAGGTTTAGAGTGACTGCATTTAAATGGTTATGGACTGGAATTCCACGTACATCTTGTTGCTGACAGGGTAAATAGCTCTGCTTTTAGCCACAATTGATGGAATGTGTACCCATGAACATTTCCCAAGGAATGGATGAACATAATTTCATCTACAACTTTCCCTGCACTCAAGGAGCCCACAACATCTAGGGTAAAATTAAAAACAATAAACACTCAGCTTTTCTGTATAATTGCAATCTTTTGTTTGCTTTTGGTGTTTTTGCATTTTGAATCCCTTTAGGAAGAAATGCTTCATGAGCACACCATGTAGCAACAACCCTACTGTTAATGTTATTTGTATTCTGCATATAATATATTTTTACCCAGGGCCAGCAGAGGAAAGGGGAATGATGCATAGATTTCTTTAAGGGGAGTAGCAAGAAGGAACACACAACTACACCACCAGAAAGTTCTTATCCAGGGCCTCTGGATAAGTCAGAAGAGTGGCTAAATAAGACCAGGAAAAATTTGTCTTTACTGAACTTGAGATCTTCCAAACTTCTCCAGGTTGCCAATGACAGAACTAAAGGGGCCTCTCAGACAGAATCAACACACTGAATGCTAGGCATGTGCTAGATAATTTCACTTCCTTTATGGCCACAGGCAAAGAGCTCAGACCTTTGAAGGAAGAAGACTCAGCTATCTCTTGCTAGCCAGAAAATATAACAGCACCTATGGAGGAAGCTCCTAGGATTGTGAGGGCAAGTGTCAAGGTGGCCAAGAGTGCAACTTGCACTGGCTGCTATTTTAGAGCATTTATGTTCAGAATAATTTCCAGTGGTTATAGAAATTCAAAGGGAAGAAAAGGAAATGTAAATTCTGGGAGAACCTTCATGGCAGAGCAGTAGCTCACTAAGGTCTGCTCCCAAGATTCCTCCACAGGATGACATTCATTACCTTTAAAAGTAAACCATGGTTCCCAATAGGACAAACTCAGAAGCTGACTTTTGTCAGGATCCTGTGAATAAATCCATATCTCACAGTAAACAAGCTAAAGAAACTAATGTGTAAAATGAGAATACTGAGACTTTTTTCACAATGAGAAATTATTATCAAAGGGGCCAGAATATGTAAAACTTATTTAACCATTGTTTTCTGCCCCTTTATACAGATCTGTGGAATGATCAAAGTAATAGACAACCTAACTCAAATTTGGTGAGATGATGAAGAGAATTTATTGACTCATGTAAATCAAAAGGTCTGCGGTAGGGAGTACTTCAGGCAAGACTTAATCCAGCAATTTAAAGCTAACACCAAGGATTAAATTTCTTTCCATTTATTGGCTCTATTTTCCATCATATTGATACCTTCCTAGGAATACTTCTTCTCATGACTCCAAAATAATGATCAGCAGTAATTAGATGATATACATTTTGTTTCTTGAACTTCAGTAAAAGAAGGAAGTCTTCTTTCTGCCCAATCTTCAAAGTCCTAAACTTCACTTTGGACCAATGTAGATAAGTTATCTGCCCACGAACTCTATAGCCAGAGTATTGGTTTAGGCCTGGGTCACTGTCCATCTGTGAATTAATCACTGTGACAAAGAGTATGGGTTTATGAAAATTGGCTTATGACCAATCTCTGGAGTTAAGAGATGATGACAATACCATACAAACTGCAATACAATGCTATGACAGAATTTCAAAATGTTCATGGAAAATGGAATTAAAGAAGAAAAATAATAAAAAAATTTCTCAACATAAGCTCCAAGTTCAAGACACGTTTGTAAGACACAACACCAGCCATTTAGTCCAGCCTTAGAGAAATGAGGGCCCTGAGAATTTAACCATGTCAGTGCAGTCTGTTTTACATTACTAATTGAAGAAAAATGGGTCCCTTTTATAGATTTTTTTAAATTAGGAGAAAAATAAGTCAGAAGGAGCCAAATCAGGACTACAAGGTGGATGCCTAATGATTTCCCATCAAATCTCTCATAAAATTGCCCTTGTTTGATGAGAGGAATGAGCAACAACAAGTGTTGTTGTGGTGGAGAAGGACTCTCTGGTCCTTTCCAGAGCTTTCTCAGGCATTTTTCTCCTAATACTTTGGCTGACTTTCTCAAAACACTCTCATAATAAGCAGATGTTATTGTTCTTTGGCCTTTTAGAAAGTTAACAAGCAAAATACCTTAGGCATCAAAAAAACCATTGCCCTGATCTTTGCTCTTGACCAGTTTGCTTTTGCTTTGACTGGATCACCTCCACCTCTAGGTAGCCCTTGCTTTGATTGTGCTTTGTCTTCAGGATCACATGGTAAAGCCATGTTTCATCTCCTGTTACAATTCTTCGAAGAAATGCTTCAGGATCTTAATCCATTTGTTTAAAATTTCCATTGAAAGCTCTGCTCTTGTCTGCAGCTGATCTGGATGTAATGGTTTTGGCACCCATTGAGTGGAAAGTTTGCTCAACTTTAATTTTTCAGCCAGAATTGTGTAAGCTGAAAAAGTTGATATGTCTATGATGTTAGCTATTATTTCTGATGTTAATCATCAGTCCTCTTCAATTAGGGCATAAACAATTTTTTTTTATTTTTTTGCAAATTGATGTGGATGGTCTGCCTCTGTGGGCTTCTTCTTCAACATTGTCTTGTTTCTTCTTAAAATGACTTATCTATTTCTAAACTGCTAATTTGGGGAGGCATTGTCCCCATAAACTTTTCATAAAACATCAATGATTTCACCATTCCTCCACCCAAGCCTCACTATAGATTTGGTGTTTGTTCTTGCTTCAATTTTAGCCAAATTCATGTTCCTCTGATAGGTTCTCTTCTCAAACTGCTATCTTATCCTTCTTAGTACCTCAAACTAGATGTTATTCAGACATGTTATAACAAGTTACTGTGAATTTATTTTGGTGCAAAAAAATTTTGAAATCCATGTGTAGTTTTTCATAATACACATTTTCCATGAACTTTCTGAAGGCCCCTTGTGTATAGTGTTATATAAATGGGATAGAATGGATGCTTGGGAGGCAACTAATTGTATATACTGTAGGAAACCATACCATAATCAGAGGGTTGCTTTGTGAACATGGAATCAGAAGAAAGGAAGCCAGATATACAAATTTTTAATGGCATCAAGATTAATAACAAGATTCATCCAACTCTCAACATGAATTTTCTTGCCACGGGTCTTAGAAAGTCCACTAGCTAACTTTGGATTCTATCAGTTACCATAAGAACAAATGGAACAAAAAGACAAATACTGTATGATTCTACTAATATCAGGTACCTAGAGTAGTCAAATTCATACAGACAGGAAGCATAGCAGTGGTTTCCAGGGTCTGTGGGCAGAAGGGAATGGGAAGCTATTGTTTAGTTATTGTTTAGAACTCTACAAGAAAAGAGTTCTGAATATGGATAGTGGTAACAGTTGTGCAAAAATGTGCATATACTTAATACTACTGAACTGTCCCCTTAAAAATAGTAAAGATGGTAAATTTTATGTTATGAGTATTTTACCACAATTTTAAAAAAATGAATGGATGGGTTATGGGTATATATTACAGGCCTTGGAGTCAAATTTAGCTATCTCCACTCTAAAGTGTTATATGCTTGTTTTTAAGTTAAATTATGAAAGAAAAATTATTATTTTTCTGTTGCAAAAGAGATAGGGTCAAACACCACAATGGCACACAAAGAAGACATGTCCACATTTGAGCTCAAGGAATGGGATGTAGGCAATTCCCTAGTTGTTCACCATCTCCTGGTTTAAATTGGGAATGCCCTGGTTAAGGTAGCACAGTGGGAGATAATTTAAATTGTGCTATTAGAGAAAGATCCCCAATGCCCTGCCATCTATTATATACATAGCTGGGAGGTGACAGATCATCTGACCTAGTTGGTATGAAAACAAGGCACATCCTTGCCAGTGCAAAAAACATTCTATTCTCAGTGCCAGTCTTCTGAAAAGTTTGCATATCAGCATTGGTGCCAACCAGTAGAACTTCTGGCTCTTTCTGCAGGGCCAGCTCATTACTGAAGTACCTGAGAGAAAGTTGCTGGAGGCATCCAGTAGAGAAACTGGCTTGTCTCTCCCCATAATCTTACATCCAAATGCTTGGAGGAAGCTTCACTATAGTCCCCAAATACTGACCAAAAACATTGATTGTAATTCAGAAAAAACTAATAGGACAGAGAAAAATGGCAGAAATCATTGGTAGCTGAAGTAGCACTTCAGCTGGGGCCTGGAAAAAGAGCCGGCGGCATTAGAGCAAGTAAAGGATGTAGGCAGTGTACCAAGTATAAGAGCCTGATAAGGTCTATAAGCCATGCAAAGCTGCAGCTGGGCTTAGTTATCTTAGCAGAGTAACAGTGCTCCATAGAGCCCTTTATTACATTTACTTTGATTTCTTTATGCCATGTGATTCCTGCATATCTGATAATTGAACTCTCAAACTCCATGTGGATAATCAGCTGCTGTGTCTCAACAGCACCCATAGATATTCCCTTCAAAGAATGTTTCTAATGTTTACAACTAAAGGATAAATATTTCACTTACATCTTAATAATTCTTATAGAATTAAATGCTGTCATCTGTCCTTGGATTAGCATTCCCTAAAGGAGAGAGCAAGTCCCTAGTAGGATACAAGATAACAACCAGTGATGAATTAATGTTTTAAGCTTTGTAGTGAGTACAAAGCTTAATATACCTATTCTTAGTATGGTTATGTATTATTATTTGTGACACGGTAACATCAGTGTTTTGAGACTTTATTAAGTGCAGGACATTGTGGTAAACTCTCTATATACATCAGCCCCTCTAACCCCTTAAAACCTGTGAGATCAGTATCATTATTGCTATTTTGCAGATGAGGAAATTAAAGCTCAAAGTGTTTAGCAACTTTCCCAGGATCACATAGTGATATATTTCTATACTATAAAAAATAGAGCTGTGATTCAAACTTAGATCTGTCTGATCAAAAAAAAAAAAAAAAAACATTTCTATTCCTAATCATTATGGTTAAACAGATCTATACCTTTGCTGGACCAATGAAGCCTTGGTGGGTTTTCCACACTTTGACTACTTCTCTCAAGAGGCATCTAGATGAAGCTGGATGTTGGAAAAACAAACTTTACCCATTGGGCAAAATAGACACCAAAACTTGCATAGAAATTTCAGAATATCAATTACAGTTGGTGGTAACCTATCCCATCAACACAGGAAATGGAAATCGCATTCCTACATAATGAGTTCTTCTGTTTCCAACTTTCACTTTTGAAACCTCTTTCAAAGGACTGTTGCTTGCCCAGCATAAAGGTTAAGCAGATCTAGTTTCCAATTCAAATTCTGCCTTGGTCAAGTAACAACTCCTGGAACCTCAGCTTTCTCATCTATAAAATGGGTATTATAATAATGTAAAATTATTAGCTCCCTTTCATTTTAGCCATTTGAATACGCATGTCATTGTGATTTTAATTTTCATTTCTCTGATGGCTAATGATGTTGAATGTATTTTCATGTGCTTATTTGTCATCAGTATATCTTCTTTGCTGAATTATCTGTTCAAATCTTTACCAATTTTTAAAAATTGGATTGTTGGTCTTCTTAGTATTGAGTTTTCAGAGTTTTTAAAATAAATTCTGAAGGAGGGGCAAGCCAATATATGTAACCTAAACTTTTGTACCCCCATAATATGCTGAAATAAAAAAAAAAAAAAGAAGCCTAAAGTGAACTCAGGTGATTAGAGAAACAAAGGAATAAAATCCTCTTTAAATTAATAAACAATATTAATTTACTGAGCAATAAAGTGATTAGATAAAAACAAAAGAATAAATTCTGTATATATACCAAGTGTGGGTGACGATTTGGAAAAATTGTAACTCATACACTGCTGGTGGGAATACAAAATGGTACAAATGGTACAACCAATTTGGAAAACTGTTTTGCAGTTTGTGAAAAAGTTAAACATACACCTACAATATGATCTAGTTATTCTACTCTTAAGGTTTTTACCCAAGAGAAATGAAAACATATGCCAAAGAAAACCTCAAAAAACAAAAACAAACATACAAAAAACACATTTGTGCATGAATGTTATAGCAGCTTTATTGGTAATAGCCCCAAACTAGAAACAACCCAAATGTCCATCAAAAAGTGAATGGATAAACAAACGGTGGTATGTGCATACAATGGAATATTATTCATCCATAAAAAGGAACGAAGTACTGATATATTCTACAACATGAATGAATCTCAAAATTACACTGAATGAAAAAATTCAGACAAGAAAGAATGCCTACTATATGATCCCATTTATATAAAAATCTACAAAATGTAATCCAATCTGTAGTGACAGAAGCAAATCAGTGGATGCTCAGGAGCAGATAAGAGGGGTAATGGAGGGTTGACAGGGAGGGAATACAAAGGGCCACACGGAAACTTTTAGGGATGATGGATCTATTCATTATCTTCTTCATGGTGACGGTTTCCTGGGTTGGTTGTATGGGCGTGTTGGGGGGGGGGGTGTATTTTCTTTTTGCCAAAATGTATCCATTGTACACTTTAAATGTGTGTAGTTTATTGTATGTCAATTACAACTAAATAAAGCTTTATAATTTTATTAGCTCCTAGGATCCTCTCTGTGAATTGCCTCTGATAGAGAGAGGACGGGCCTCCAACAGCCAGGCTTGTACTGCGTGGCCCTGCTTTCCTGGCTGGAGCTGAGCCATCTGATGGCAGATCACTAAAGATGAGAAACAAAGATGTCAACGTTCTAGAGAAAAGGTCTGTATTGTTCTGCTTCTGAGGTCCCTGGAGTTGCCCTAGGTGGTCATCTGGTTGTTTTAACTCTTAGATTTCAGAATGTGAGTGTCTTATCAATAAATTTATTTTATGTTAGCTAGTGAGAGTTGGTTTTTCTGCAACCCTGGGGAAGAAATGAAGTTGGCATTTAATTCATTTTGTTGATATATATTATGCTTCTATCACAAATGGCTACACCTGATTTAAATAGCTAGTTGGGTCATTTATCCAACCCTTCATTTAACAAATTTTTCTCCAGTGGTGAACTACGTGCCAGGTACCATACCACACATTTTCACATCTCATTCGAATCACACAATAGGCTACACAAAAATCACATGTCTACAGTTGAGAAAGCTCAGGCTCAAGGGGCTCAGGTACTGGCTTAAAGTCACTTGAGTTCCCAGTAGGTATTAAACCCAGGATTTGAGCCCAGGCCTGTATGACTTCAGAGACACTACTATCTACACTCTGTTCCCTGTTAGTAGTAAGTAAGCCCTTACAGCAACAGTGAGTTCCCAATGTCCAGCCACACTGTGACTTGTGGCTTTGGAAGCTGGAGTCCCAAGATGTTTCCCTGATGCTGCCTCATAGTTAACAAAAGGCTGGGCCTTATAGGACTGTGTCCTGAGAACAGATGAGTTGTCTATTCCGGAAGACAGGGACAATCAGGGGTCCTTTTTCCCTGGTGTTGATGTCTGTTACCGAGTAATGGAACTGACTCTTAAGTGACAAAGGACCAGCAAAATCCTGAAAATAAAAATGGTCAACCACAACCACAGGAAATACTGACACAATACTAAACCGTGGCCACAAATGAAAAGATAATGGGGTTCTAATACTCTCCCTGAGAACTCACCGGAACTTTGAACACTTATAAATAGCTCAGGGTTGAAGCTGCATTTTTACACAGTTCCTGGGAGCACCCCTAGTAATTTCAGTTGCACAGGCACAGGTTAAAGCCATATACCTCATAGTACTTTTTTTCCTCAGGGAAGTAAACCTACCAGAGTAGGGGGGGATCACTTCCAATTTTAGGAATTTCAGTACTGTTTAAATGTGTTGCTCTTGAAATAAAAAATACAATAAAAGAGGGGATAGCAACAGATCTTCACATGTATATTCTTCCTTATGATGGACCCAGAGAAATATGAAAACTGCCCAAAGTTCAAACGCAGGCTAAGGTGCAAACAAGACTGACAAGTTCATTGATTGGCTGACTTGTCCTGAGAAAGACGACACTAGAAGAGACACCAAACAATTCACTACTATGTTGCTTTTCTAGTTTTTGCAAGTGCCTATAACTCATTTCCAAGTACATTTCAGATGAATGATAGAAAATATTAACTAATTAGTTTGAACCATAAAAAATTGAATTTTTGGGCCAAGGATGTCTAATATTTGCATTCACACAACTCTGCATTTCATATTGATCATTGAGGGAGGCTTCAGAGGCAGTACCTTACAAGTGATACATAGGCGTTACTGCAATTATTATTTCCATGAGTTCCTCTCCTGTAGGGTTGCCATTTTGTACTCTAAGCTACATGCATTTTCTTCTTCCCCAAAGTTATACAAACAATAAAATTCTCCTCAGAGGTTTGGGACTAATTTCTAAAACATCAATTCAAAAATTACATATCATGACACACATATGTATTTTGATGAGTTGTAAGGTATGTAGCAAGTAATTCATTACTAATGAAAAGCCCTAAAATTTATCATGAGTTTATCTTTTTTTTTAATATAAATTAGAATAGATTCACAGTAATCCATCTAATAGCCTTACACACACCCACTCACTTACTCACTCACTTGCATCCCATGTGATACCTTGAGTAGAGAAAAAAGAGGTACAAGAACAGCCACACACACCCCTGGGTGTGTTCAGGTGGCACAACTCAACAGAGCACCAGCCTGTGTGCACCTGTAGACAAAGGGAGGTTGAGAACCAATTTTATGAAGGATCAGCAACTGCTATGAGTTCCCAATTCAGAACACAAGAGTCTGTCGAACTATTTAACCACACATAAGAAGTTTACTTGGGCTGGGCGCAGTGGCTCACACCTGTAATCTAAGCACATATGGAGGCCAAGGCAGGAGGATTGTTTAAGGCCAGGAGTTTGAGACCAGCCTGGGCAACATAGCAGGTGGCAACCCCATCTCTATAAGAGATTAAAAAAAATTAGTCAGGTGCAGTCTCGTGTGCCTATTGTCCCAGTTACTTGGGAGGCTGAGGTGGGAAGATTGCTTGAGCCCAGGAGCTGGAGGCTGCAGTGAGCTATGATCAGAGCATGGCACTCCAGCCTGGGCAACAGAGGAGGAGGAGGAAGAAAAAGGAAGAAGAAGTTGTTTATGTGAAAGGTAATGCAATCAGTAAGGGTATCTCTTGGCCTTATAGCCACATTAATTTGAGGCAGTGCTTTTAACATTTTTTTTAAATGAGTGAATGCTTTTTTTTTTCAAATGCAATCTTACAATTTATTCCATTATATAAAAAATGTTTTCCTGAGTGCTTACTGTGTGCCAGAAAATGCAGTACCTACAGTAATTAATAAACCAGAAGCTGTTCCCATGCACAGGAAATTAGTTACGGAGACAAATAGTAAGTCAGGCAAACATGGAATAAAGAATTACAAAGAGGGAAAACTGTCATAAAATAAATGAACAGGGGGAACCCACTTACATAGGGTGATCAGAGGAGGATTCTCTTGGACAGTAACGTTGAATATGAGACCAAAAGGATGAGAAGGGGCCACCAGAAAACAACAGGGCGATGGGTACATAAGGCAAACCAGACAGAAGTTTCTAAGGCTGGAAAACAAAAATGTGGAGTGGTGCCAATGTGCATAATCACGTGATTTCTCTCAGGTAATGCTCAGCAGCCCAGGTAAAGCAGAAGGGAGGCATATCTTGGATTGACGTAGAATTGGGAATTGGCAGCAGGTATCATTCAGGGTCTAAGAGGTGGAGAAGATGAAGGTGCTCTGAGAAATATGAAAATGTAAATACGACTGCAAGAGATCAGAGAAACCCAATACTTACCTGCAGACACTTTCTTCTTACTCCTATGCTATCCTTGTAGAGCTCTGAATGTCTCTGATTCATCATGGAGACACGAAGGCACTCAGCACTATAGTGCAGATTTCACTAAGATCTAGGTGTCTGGAATAGAAGCGAAAGTTCACAGCATCAAGATTATATCATTTCTTAGAAGACAGCCAACATCTATATATCAACAAAGAAGCCTAAGGCAGCACTTTCTTCAGTAATTTTCTATGATTCCATGCCGCCACTCAGAATATTGTGAAATCTGTGATCACTTGCCATGTCCCACATATTTTCCACCATTAACATAAATCAAGGTTTCGTGTTTGTAATTTATGTTTCAGCACTTAGAGAATACCTTGTGAGTTATTTTAAATAGATAAATCAAATCAAAATTATGTTAATAAAATATTAGAAATGTCATAAGACCTCTGATTTATTTAACGATGTCTAACATTCTTGATCTCCATTTATTTCAGGTTTTCAGGAAGAAAAATGGTTAGCTGGCTCATCCTGCTCTTATTTTTATTCCTTCATTTAGGAGATTACATCTCAGCCCTAAAACCATTTTTAATAATAAGATATGCAATTTTTAACTGTTGATATTTTTTAAAAGAATAAACATGATTAATTCATGCAGTCCCAAATACACTCAAATAATGGATTAGTCTGTATAGCACATTTGATTCATGTCTGATAGTCAAACTTTTTTTATTTCAACTTCATCCATATATACAGAAACTTACTCCCTTGTTTGCTTAAAAGCCAGAGCAACTGATGCCACAGAAGAAAGTGAATATGGACTAAGCACTACCAGGTAGCGCCCCCCAGTGACTCAGCTTACCAACTGTATACATTCACAGGGAAAGACTAGGATACGGCAAATCAACATGACAAGACAAAAAGAAAATGGTGTCCACGGGCTACACAAGTTTCTTTCCAAAGGTAGAAGAGCAGGACAAGATAAGAGTTCCATAAATGGAAGACACTGAAAGGAAAAGACAAAATCCAGATAAGCACATAGAAAAAGAGTGGAAGGGACACTTTCCCTTTTTTTCCCCTTTCCCTCAAGTCAAAAACTGAGTCTCAATTTTAGGGGCCAACTTATTTGTATTCTGAGGGGCAAAATGTTTGTGGTTGATCTTGGAAATAATTTATCAACATTCTTCATTTACTATTTGAAGCATTTTTGTCTTCTCTGCAATGGTGAATACACACACACACACACACACACACACACACATATATATATTAGATACTTATGAAAACTCAGGTAAAACAACATAATGGAGCTAGTCACCTTTTGCTGCACATTTCACAATAGACAGCAAAAGGATTCATAGTCTGGCATTGTACTGTAGGGCCCTAATGTGTCAAGTTTTTAGTATTTACCCAATAATTATATTAAGTGACAATGCTGAAGATCAAACTAAGACTTATTACATAATGAGAAATAATCCATGATACAAAGATTTAAAAAATGTAAAAGAAAATTAGTTTATCAATAGTTCCTAATGTAAATGTTTATCATTCCTACTCAATGTTGACTAAATGTAACAAAGTATAGAGACTAAGGGAAAAAACTTTACTAGTCTCAGCAACCAAATAGCCATTTGATCTAGAAAAACTCAGGAGCTTCAGTTTAGTCATGTACAAGGGAAGAGTTTTAAACAGTATGATTTCTTGGGTCCTTTTTTAGCCCTAAATTACTATCATTAACTCTAAGAGCCAAAATATTGTTGCCTTCCATTGAGCATA